>NW_027397120.1:8606947-8632573 GCF_003265705.2 Callorhinus ursinus
GGGTGGCTGGGTGACAGACATTGGGGAGGGTATGTGCTATGGTGAGCACTGTGAATTGTGCAAGACTGTTGAATCACAGATCTGTACCTCTGAAACAAATAATGCAATATATGTTAAGAAAAAAAAAAAGAAGAAGATAGCAGGAGGGGAAGAATGAAGGGGAGTAAGTCGGAGGGGGAGATGAACCATGAGAGACGATGGACTCTGAAAAACAAACTGAGGGTTCTAGAGGGGAGGGGGTGGGGGGATGGGTTAGCCTGGTGATGGGTATTAAAGAGGGCACGTTCTGCGTGGAGCACTGGGTGTTATGCACAAACAATGAATCATGGAACACTACATCAAAAACTAATGATGTAATGTATGGTGATTAACATAACAATAAAAATTATTTTAATTAATTAATTAATTAAGGGTCTCAAGGTGAGGGTATCCTGGGTTACCTAGATGGGCCCTAAAATCATTGATAAATGTCCTTAAGAGGAGGTGACACAGACACAGGAGAAGGCCACGTGAAGACAGAGACAAAGGTCAGAGTGACGTAGCCACAAGCCAAGGGACGCTGGGGGCTACCAGAAGCTGGAGGAGGCGAGAAAGCTTCCTCCCCTAGAGCCTCTGGAGGGAGCACAGCCCTGCCAATACCTCGATTTCGGACGCTCAGCTGCTTGAACTATGGGAGGATATATTTCTGTTGTTTTAAGCCCCTCAGTTTGTGGTCCTTTGTAACAGCAGCCCTAGGATGCTAATGCGGAGCCTGACCCCATGCCAGGCTGGGCGTTTCACATCCTGTTGCAATAGTGTCGGGATGTTCGAGATCCATCTGCCGTCAGGCTCGGTGGGTGAGTACGCTCGTCCTGCGGCCCCCAAGCAGCCCAATCCTGGAGATAAGAGCAAGGTCTTGGCATCACACACACCTAGGTTCAAACCCTGACTCTGGCACTTTCCAGACACATGGTTCTGGATACATTTCTTAGCTGTTCTCTACCTCCATTTTCTTATTCATGAAATTGTGCGGTGCTGCCTACTTCTCTGCTGAGTTTGTGGTCAGTGGGGACAGAGCACTAAGGACAGGTCCGGGCTCATGGATGGCGCTCAGCGGAGGGCGGTCGGGGTAGCTCTTGGCATGAATGAGACCAGAACGCTGTTCCAGAACTGTAGCTGGGAGAGAGTAACTGAAGAGAGAAACTTAATCAAACGCTTAGAATCCATACTGTTAATTCATGGTAGCTTTATTCTAAAAATAGTGTGTTAAACCGAATTTAATAAGCAGAATTTTATCTGAAAAGCACTTCAGTCTTCCTTTCGTCAGAGCTGTTCCCGTGTATACCTGTCTTCCCCAGAAACCCTTCTGGCTACCTCTTCTCTCTCCCCAGCCCCTCCTCTCATCTTCGCTGTAATTCATTTGTAGTCTATTAGCAATAATCGCGCCTCGGATAAACCTCATTGGCTACGATACTGCCACTGCGCAAAGCTTCATTTGTAGTCTACAGTAGATACTGGACACCGCCTTGTTCAAATGAGGTCTTCTGAATCCCGTTCTTGAACATTCTTGCTGTCTCCCTCCTGCCCCTTGGAGCGCTGTTTGGTGACAACATTGTCCGGTTGGCTTGGCAGGTCTCAACGATTTCAGCTACCTTCACACCAACTGCTTCGAGCTGTCCATTTACGTGGGCTGTGATAAGTACCCGCACGAGAGTGAGCTGCCCGAGGAGTGGGAGAATAATCGAGAGTCCTTAATCGTGTTCATGGAGCAGGTATGGCATAAGCACACATTGGGGTGGGGGCTGGCAAAGGAATGGGGCCTACTAGGGGACTGAAAGCCTGAGACTGAGTTGAGTTAGTACTTGGGACTCCGGCTGTCGTGCTGGGCCGGCCCCGCACGGTGCTAGAAGAACCACCGTCTGTCTGCACTTGATTCAGCCCTGCAGAGTGAGCTGTAAAGCCTTGTTGATGGCTCACACTGGGTCATAGTGAGTGGGACCAGATGTTGCCCTGTGGGCAGGGGGTGACCTGTGTCCGAGCCAGCAGGCTCAGGCCCCTTGTGCTAGTCCGCCAGGGTTGCATAAAAACATAGACACCAGGGCGGGGGCGGGGCTCAAGCAACAGAAATTACAGTTCTGGAGGCTGGACGTCCAAGATCAAAGTGCTGGCAGGTTGGTCTCATTCGGAGGCGCCTCCTTGGCTGGCAGACGGCCGTCTCCTCTCCTTGTCCTTACATGGTCTTTTCTCCATGCACACACGCTCCTGGTGTCTCTGTGGGTCCCCGTTTCCACTTATAAGGGAGGGAGTCAGATTGGATCAGAGCCCACCCAAATGACCTCATTAATCACCCCTTTAAAGACATGGTCTCCAATACAGTCACATTCTAAGTGTGACTTAGAATTCTAAGTCACATCCCCTTACTCCCGGGACTAAGGACTTTACCGTGGGCCTTGTTGGAGGATGCCATGGTGCCCACCATGGCTGTGAGGCTGAGAGGCTCTGCTGCAGGTGTGGGAGGCTCCTGGGAACAGGTCTCCCGAGCCCCTGCCAGAGTTCTGCTTGCAGTTGGTGAGGAAGCCCTGCTGGATCCACTAGGCACCTCCCCCGCCTTCCCTTCCTCCTGCTCTCAAGGACACGCCCATCCCGTAGCATTGAGTAAACCAGTTCTAGTTCCGTGCTACAATGAATACAATGACATCCACGCCCCACTGAGGAACAGACTAACCAGAAACCAGAGGAATAAACAAAAGGAACGTTGGGCCTCAATTATGTGACTCTACTGTGACTCCCATCCATTAGGAAGTGTGGTTCTGAGGCTTGCAGGATCATGCACGGAGGCTGCCCTTTCCACGGTTGTTGTAGATGAATCAGAAGACACTTTCCAGGCAATGCTTAGGCTGCCAGCTTCCTGGTACCTGCACCTCCACCTCCACTGACCTTGGCAGAGGTGAGCCCTGGCACCTAGCATCCCAGTCTGCCCCATGAGGGTCTCTGGAGACTCTGTGCAGCCCTTGCACAGAGTGCACTCGCCTGGCACAGCGGGTGTGAACCTGTTCTTTCCTCTTGGGAAGCTGTGAGCACACTCTCTGTCCACATCCTGAAATTTTGCGAGTGAAGGCTCTTCTTCATTTCATCTATGAAAAGAGAGAAGGCTCTGGTCATTCTAAAGTAATCCCGTGTCACCAAGGCACCTGCTATGGATAAAATGCCCAGGCACAGTAATACATACAGTGTCATTGGAGATGATAGTATGCCGCCTGGGGTTGTCACATCGTTCTACGGATGGGGAAACTGAGGCACGAGGTGCCGAGTGATGTGTATCGTGTGACACAGCTCATCAGCTGAAGGGCCCTATGGACGGAGTTGTAGTTTATAGGAACGCCTTTGACTCTTTTCTTTTCTCTCTGACCCTTAAGTGCCTGGGTCTACGTATTAGGTCCATAGAGTTCAGGAAAGTCTAAACAAATGGGCCTAGAAAAAATTAAATCCCATTTTTACTGGGTGTGCTTGATACGAACCATCTCAGATCCTAATATTTTTTAAGCCTCTGGAATATCTGAACTCCGATGGAAGACTTCCCAGTACCTGGACCCAAAGGGAACGCAGAAATTTACACACCTCATCCAGGCACAGCCAGGGAGCTTTTGAGCTAGATAAGGTGCTGCGAGGGTTCCCCATGGCCCTGGGGTGGCGTTCGGCTTATAGCCTCCTTCACCATGTGCTTTGGGTCAAGTGCATCATGAGCTCACCCCGTTTCTTGTCGTGTTTGCTGAGCAGGTCCATCGCGGCATCAAAGGCGTGGTGAGGGACTTCCATGGGAAAGGAATTCCGAATGCCATTATCTCTGTGGAAGGCGTTAACCATGACATCCGAACAGGTAACCGCGAGCATAGACGAACTGTCTCTCGGTAGGGAATGTCTGTTTTCTCGAAGCATTTTACTTGGGTTAAAATCACACGTCAAGTGCCGGAAACTTCTTACAGAGAGCCGAATTCTTGTCTCCTTCCTCAGACTCCCCATGCAGGCCCTGGAAAGCACGGTTTTCAGCCTGTGCTTTCTGCTTTTTCCCTTATTCAGGTGAAAACCAGAGGTGCAGGAAGGTAAAAGGACCCACTGGTGGTTTCAGGGGCAGGTGGGGCCTGGGTTCGGGTGTCGGACTCCCAGCCCCAGCATGCCCCTGCTCACTCAGGGCTTCCCCGCTGCTGGGAAACCCATGTAGTTTTCCCTTGTGCCCAGGACCGTTGTCACCCGGGATGGTGCTCGGTGCACCCAGGGCCAGGTAAGGGAAGAGTGACCTTGACTGTGACAGGGAACATGTGCAGCGTGATGCAGTGACAGGTGCGCGGGGGAGAGAATTGGCTAGAAGCCTAAAGCAGGTTGTCTGCAGGGGTTCTGGTGGCAATGGTGTGTCCGGGGGCCTGCTGAGGCCCACGCACTGAGGTTTTCGGCCGTGGGGAGACTGCGGGGCGCGGTGTCATCGCCGTGGGCACATGGCTTTGCTTTGGTGTCAGCTGCAGTGGGCGGGGGGCACTGGGTCCTGTGTTGGTTTCCAGTGCGTGTCTTGAAAATGACCCCAGACTTAAAAGATCAGAAATGTATTCTCTCACAGTTAGGGAGGCCGGAGGTATGAAATCCTGGTGTCAGCAGGGCGGTGCTCCCTCCGGAGCCCCCGGGGAGGACCTTTCCTTGGCTCTTGCAGCTTCCTTGGCCACGTCACTCCACTTCTTGCCTCCATCTCTCTGGCCTCCTCCTCTGCGTCCTCCTCCCTGCCTCTTATTAATAAGGACACCTGTCATTGGATTTAGGGCCCACCCGGGTCACTCAGGATGATTTCATCTGGAGATCCTTTATTGTATCTGCAAAGGTTCTTTTCCCAAATAAGGTCACATTTAGAGGGTCTGGGTAGTAGGATGTGGGCTTCTGGGGACCATCATTCAACCTGCTCCACGTCCCACCCGGACACCGAGCACAGACTCAGCAGCAGGAGAAGGGAAATCGTGATTGCCACGAGAAAGACCTGTTCAGCCCTCGGACACTCTCAAACGACCGGGAGAAACAGAATTGGAGGCTGACTCGGCAGGTGTTTAATGCGGTCTGACCTTGACCTGTTGGTTCAAGAGCTTACACTGGATGGGGCAGCCAGCGGCCCGGGACTGAGAGGGTTCTCGGGAGGTGGTGACTGTCAGATTTCAAACAAGGCCAATCCCAGGGAAACTGGGCCAAGTCCATGTTGCTCCTGTGCTCACCATGTGTTACCACTTTTATGGCCTGTGACGGCTGGAATGATCTACAAGGTGCGGACGAGGAACAGAGGCTTAGCCTTGGTTCTGCCTCCCCCCCCACCCCCAGTCTAACAGCACATAGATGCAGAATCCATGCCCACGCAGCACCTCCTCGGCTGCTGGCCGGTTTCAGCCCCGGCCCCTGTTGGGGTCACTGTGGTATCCCCCCAAAGGCCATACGGCATTGGGCTACCGGTTACCTCCCAAACCTCTTCTTCTGGGGTGACCAGCTCCCTTGGGTTTGCCCAGGACTGTCCCCATTTAAAACTGAAAATCACGAGTCCCGGTTTTGGTCAAACAGGAATAATTGCTCCCCTGTGCTTTCTGCCCCCTCCGACACCCCTGCAGGCTCCTTCCTGGAGGGCTGAGGCCACACTCTAGCACCTCCTGCTGCCTGAACCTCCTTTCCTTGAGAATCCCTTGGTTCCTTCCTTGTCCTTTTCAGGTCTTTGTTCAGCTGTCACTCTGTCAACAAAGCCAACCACAGTGACCACCTTTTCTAACATAGCACACCTGCCCCTACCACCTGCGATTCCTCCCGGCCTCCTGCCTTCCCCTCCCATAGCGCTTCCACGCCTGACATCTGACTACCGTCCTTCTGGTGTCTCTGCCCCTCCCTCACTGGCTCCTAGACCAGGGGTCCTTGACCCTTTTGTGCCTCAATTAAGTACAAGCACACTGCCTGGCATTCAGTAGGTGCTTAATAAATACTTATTGAATGAACGAATGAGTTCGAATGAATGAATGGACCCGACATGATGTTTCTGGTGGTGCAGAGGGGCTGAGCTGGGATTTGAGCCAGGGGTAGGGACTGCGAATGTGGTACCCCTGCCCTTGCCCCCATGCTGTCCCTCCTGAGAGGGCAGGAGCTTCTCCAGACTGTTCACGGGCATTAACAGACCCAGTCCTTCAAACAGGCGATCCCATCTGACCTTCGAGGGAACGGAGCCTCTGGGACCGGAGGAGGGGGTAGGCCGGGCTTCACACATCGCCCGCGTGTTCTTCAGCGCCAGGCTGACATGACTGCCTGCTGACATGCCCGGTACAGGAGGCCAAGGATTGTTTAAATGGGTGAATTGTAGCTGACACGCCACAAGATAGCAGACCGCTGTGTAATGCCATGACGCGCCTTCGCATTTTCTGAACCCGCCTACTGTTTGTCCTTGAGGACCTCACAGCCGCTGCCCGTGAGCTTTCCCGCCGTGCAGCAAGGCGTTCGGGACATAGCCGCCCTTCACCGCCGTCCGCGGGGCCGTGCGTTCGTTCCCAGACTCATCCGTCCGTTCGTTTGTTCACAGGCTCTGAACTTGTGCCGGGCGGGATCGCCGCGGGGTGCTGGTGATCGTTAGGAATAGAGGGGGCTGCTGTATCTGGCTCCGCATAGGACTTGTATTTTAAGCATTGCTAACAAGCTCCCTCCTGTAAAAGAAAGATTCACAAAAGAACCTCGAACGTTCTTGGGACTATTAGTGCTTGGTACGTCATGTGAGAAAACAGGAGGGTTTTAAGTGGGGTGGGAGAGAAAGAGCCCCCCGAGCCCCACAAGCCAGAAGAGAGCGCTGTGCCCAGTGAGCTCGGAACCTCAAGGCCCTGTGATCACCGAAGTGGTTTGGATGAGCCGATGGGAGCCGCCTCCCCCTCTCCTTTATTTCCCCCTAAAATAATGTCCCAGTGTATTCTCCTGATAGATGAACTCTGTACTTTACACGTGGTTCCTTATCGTATTTATTTCGGCGTCTTTCATTGCTCAACATACGATCTGAGTTTGCCTTGATCTCTCTCCGAGCCTTCTGTGAACGGACAAGTTTCCTTTCAGGAGGGATTTTGCATAAAATCAACAGGGAAATTGAAGTCCAAGGAGAGAGAAGCTAGTCAGAGTACTTTCTAAATGCATGCAAATATGTTGGCCAAGCACCTGCCTCAGAATGCCCCATGAATGTCCTCTGTTTGGTGGACATTAGCACGACCTGCTACCGAACGGACATTTGTGAGCATCTGGGTTGTCCCTCTGTCCACCGTGCTGAGCGACACCAGCTGCGTACCCACCCCCCACCCCACAGCTCGACAGAACATTCACCCTTGAACACAGACCTGGTCACCCTGTGGGATAGTAACCTACCATGCTGACCCCTGAATTTTATGAAGTGGATGATTCTAGACTTTACTGGTGGTCGGGGGAAGAACCTGAGGGAGAAGTGTGGGGAAAGCCTTACCAAGAACTTTTGGGGGAGAGCGTGCAGTGCCAGGTGGAGGAGAGCATCCATGTTTCAGAAGTGGAAACTTGGTGATTCCAGAGCGGACACCCCTCGTTCCGATTCTGTGAACCTAAACAAATTCCTGATGGCTTCATTTGTTCTTTGAACATACCTTATGGAGAACATCCTGTGTGTTGGCCTAGAGCTCCTGTGGTAAAGGAGACAAATATGGCCACTCACCTCAGGGAGTAGACATTCTAGTGGGGGAGATCTACAAACAATTATAAAGGAAAACTTTAAAGTTAATAGCAGACTACGGTGAGAGCCAACGAAGAAAGAATTGGGATGATCTGTAGGATCATCTGTAGGGGAGTAAGCCACCTGCGCTGGGTGGACCGCGACCCAGCACACTGAGGCCTGTTGGCCAGTGAGCGGGCTGCATGTACGTGTGGCAGACGGCTGCCTACGGAGTTCATTTTTCACAACATGTTCTCATGAGCTCACTTACTTTGCATGGGGGTGTCTCCACTGAATAAAGGTGGTAACTTTGATCTGATGCTTCAGAGTGTCCTACGTGAGTCTGGGGGAGATAGACAGTCGTGCACACACACATGGCGCTGCTCCCGTCCCTTCGAAGATTTCGGGGCTTGTGGTCGACAAGGGAGCCTGGCCCGGGGCCTCGTTACCACTCTCCTTTTTCTTCTGGCACCAAAGCTGTGAGAGAGAGAGCCGAGTCTGGTGTTGGGGGGCCTGCTGGTGACTGGCCGTGTGACCTCGTGCCGGACATCACGCCTCCCTGGGCATCAGATTACTCACGTGGAAAGGGGACTCATCATGCAACCTGCCTCAGAAGTTTGCTTGCAGATTCAGCGGATCAGTGCCTGCCTTGACCCTCTGGGCGCCATGTCCTCCACGGGTGGGTGGGGGAGGTCACTGGTGACCCCTTCCTCACCTCAAAGCCTCTTTTCAGGTCGGGGTCTAAGTGTCCTCAGCCTGTTGTAGGCTCCTGGGAGGAGAACGTTGGCCGGGAAGCCCTCTCTGCAACAGAGATGGAGTCCACAGCTAAGGGTGGACCCGGGGCCCCGACGTGTTATTGGGTGGCTGAGCAGCCGTGTTGTGGGGGAGGGGGGAGCTCCGCTTTGCAGCACCCCTGTCTCAGCTCCTACAGCTTCACGCTTCTCTTGCCAATCCCCACCCCCTGGGCCGGGGAATGCAGATACCAGGCCTCCTCCCAGATCATTTGGCCCTGGTCCCCTGAGTCTTTTATTTCTCTTTTCAGAAGTGAAGAGCCCCACCTCTTAAAAGAATTACTCTTCTGTATTTATCGCCAGGCTAAGGGAGACCAGAAAGCCAGGCACTGATGGCTTTTCAAGATGGCATTTTGTGGTGAGGGCATAGCATTTGGAAGCTCAGGCTCATAATGAATGGCATGTATTGTCACAGAGGAAGGAGTGTGAGTGATCATTTCTCCATCTTCACTCATGTGTATGAACACTATGGGGAGCCTACACCCCAGCCCTCTGCCTGTTAAAACCATTAAGGTGGCTTCCAAAGAGGAAAATAAGAATTTGCAAAAAAAAAAAAAAAAAAAAAAAAAATTGCCTCTGCAGAGGCTCGAATTCCACGAGGCCAGCCTCTGAGTCTCTCTCTGGCTGGGACACCGGTTATGGAATAGCAGGGCTGGTGGTATCTGCCTTAGAAGAGAACTGCTCTGAATTCCCCTCCTTTCTCTTCACAGCCAGCGATGGGGATTACTGGCGCCTCCTGAACCCCGGAGAGTATGTGGTCACAGCCAAAGCCGAAGGGTTCACCTCATCCACCAAGAACTGCATGGTCGGCTATGACATGGGGGCCACGCAGTGCGACTTCACACTCAGCAAAACCAACCTGGCCAGGATCAGGGAGATCATGGAAAAGTTCGGGAAACAGCCCATCAGCCTGCCAGCCAGGCGGCTGAAGCTGCGGGGGCGGAAGAGACGACAGCGCGGGTGACCTCCCAACACTTGAGACCTGTCCCGGACCCCTGCAAATTAAACCACCCCCAGTTGTAGCTCCATAGAGGACTCGCTCCCTGTTGTTTTCTCGGTAATTCACGAAGGCCTGGGAGAATGTGTGTATTGAAAGGCTGGTCCTGAGGGGAGGGCCGAAAGCTTAGGATATTTTTTGTAGTCTTTGTCCCATTTAATCCAAATAACTCAGATCAGCAGAGAAAGGCTGGTAGGAGTGAGAATTCAGCAACTCAACCTGAGAATTAGAGACAGAGAGGGGCTTGCCAGCTCTGGGCCTCCTGGCTGCGCTGGAAGGGAAGCCGGTGCTCCCCTCCCCCCACTTGCTTGTGTGACAGCAAGAGTTCCTCGTGCATTTGCATTTTGCGTGGCTCCAGTTGCAGCACTCCTGGGGCCCTGCGGTCCCAGAAGTTACCATCTGAGATGCTCACGGGCATTCTGAGAGAATCCACCCTCTCCGGCCCCAGGCCATTCCAAGAGCCTCTTGAATCCATATAGTCCCCCTTTCCACCAAGGACTGTGTTTAGAAAAGGAGAAAAATGCTGAACTAGTTCACCAGTGACTGGTGGACAGCCGGAGTGCAGGGTCCACAGAGAACCCCCCAGGCTCCCTGCTGGCCCAGCAGCCCCGGGTGCTGCCTGCACAGGGATGAAGTAGAAGGAGGCGCTCTTCCCAAGGGAGTCGATCACACAGCCTGGCTCCCCTCTTTGACCTGCAGGACTCGAGAAGGGCCAGAAGGAGGCCGCCTTGCAACCCTCTCTCTGCTCAAGATGTTCCTCCTTTCATAGAAATGAGTGCTCATAAGTTGGCCGAACATCACCAAGGGAGTTATTTTTGATGTGTGGGGTGCCAGACCTTCCACTTAGGCCAAATGTGATGAAAAGCTCTTAGAATTATCTGTGGAATGTTGGCTTGGGAGGGGTGATACAAGAAAACAGTTTGTCTTCTTTGTATGCACCTTGCTGCCTCACTGACCTGGGGGGAGTGAGAAGAATAAAGCAAGCTGATGGTGAGATCCTTCCGGCGTGTGGTTTTCCTGGGCAGACTCGCCGCCACCCAAATGCCATGCCCCACTGCCTCTCCCTGAGGGCAGTCCCTCCAGAGGCGGTGCCGGCCTGGGGAGGGGTACCCTGTGCCCCCCGCCAAGCTTGGTACTGCTGCTTACAGCTGCGTGTCTCCTGCCTCCTTCCCAGGGAGCCACGTGCCTGGGGAAAGTCATCCAGATGCTGGGCATCCACGGGTGCTGCTGGGGATGCCAGCGAGCATCTTTCCAGAAAAGATCCTTAGGCAACTTTCTGACCGTCTACACCAGAGATGGCAAACTTGCCTTATAAAGGATCAGGGGGTAAGGATTGCAGGCTTCGCGGCTGGTTTCGGTCACAGGTACTCAGCTCGGCCGTGGTAGCTCAGAAGCAGACAGGCATGTAATACACCAAAGAGCGAGTGTGGCTACGTTGCAATAAAACTTTATTTACAAAAACACATGGTAGTTGGATTTGAACCCCCAGGCTGGGGCACAGCTCGCTGACCCCCGTTCCAAATCAGCGCTATGCAGTAGAACTTGCCATGACGATGGAAATGCTCTATTCTGTGCGATCTAACACACTAGCCCCTGGCTGCGTGTGGCTAGCGAGCGCCCGAAACGTGGCTTCTGCAACTGGGGGCCAGAATTGCTGGTGTTACATAATTTCCATTCATCTAAATTTCCCTTCTAATAGCCATATTAGCCCGTGCAGCTCCCCATGCAGCCCACGGTAGGAAGAACTGACCTGGCGTCATCAGATGGGTGTAAGAAGCAAGCCCTTGCAGTGGTGAACTGGCACTACCGTTCAGAAGGGCTGTAGCCGTTCCAGGTGCCTCAGCAGACCGCCTTTGTCAGGGCCCCGCACTTGGTGCCAGAGTGGCTCAGTCTTATTGCCGGTGACTAGCGCTGTCTCCTTCGGGCGACGGTACACAGCCTGCACGTCCGTGCCATGCTCTGCCGTCTGCAGGCCCGCCGTCGGCCCTGGCCCACCGGCCGGCATTCCAGGCTTGCAGGCCAGGGCTGTGGGCTCTGGGCCTGTGCCACCCCCGTGTGTGGCCTTGGACCCGGCAGCCTCTCTACTCTCCCATCCGTTCCTGCAAAGTAAAGCCAGGCTGGCTGTGGTGTCCCCTGATTTCTGGTGGAGAACGGACCCTGGATTCCTCACGCCCTGTTCTGTTGGAGCTGTTTCTCTACTCGGCCCTTTCAGTGGGCGCCCTGGCACCTCCATAGTAGCTGCCCCTCTCCAGGCCTTCAAGCCCCGAACACCTTTCCCGACCTAGCTCCTGGAGCTTCTTTGCTATGCGACTTCCACCTGCTTTCAGCCAGAATTACCCCTCCTGGATCTTGCCCACAGGCTCGGCGTGGGCCTCCGCAGGTCTCTCCACAGATGGAAAACCCTTCTGCTTTTCTCTCGAGACCCGTCTTGAAATGCTGCCTCCTACAGGAAGCCTTCCGCCCTCTCCTGACCTGGACATGTTTGAACAGGTCTGCAGAGCCCTCAGGGCCTCAGAGGGACAGTTCCCCATGCCTTTCCACTGGAACTTTTATTGCTTCTGGTTCTCTCTGCCTTTGGACCAGAAGCTCCCCAAGGGCAAGAAAGATGCCCCCTGAGTACCTGCTCCCCCAGGGCTGGCTTAGCTCCGTCCTCACAGCAGGTGCTCCACAAACACGTATAGAATCGAACTGGCCTTGTGCCTTGTGGTGTTTTGCTTTCAGGATTCCCTTATAAGCTAAGAAAATGTGACTTCAGAAATTGAAAATTCGCCACTTGAATTTCGTGTCTTTACCTCGTCAGTAAAGTCTGGTGTTTGGCTGAGCACAACAACATGTCTAAAATATTGTATAGGCTTTGCTTTCTATCTGGATGTTTTCCGACAGCACAAAATCAACACAAAACCTCTGTGTCTGGCAGAGAAGCCTGCGTCTGTGAATCCCTCTCCTCCTCGAGGCTGGGGAAGCTGCTGCAACACTGCTCTTTTTAACACGAGCTGTGTTTTGTGTTGAAGGACTCTTAAGGAGCTGCCCCAAATCTTCTTCAGCCATCACCACTCATTTTCTGTGACTGTAACAGGAAACCTCAGGATTTCTTCAGTCTTTGTGTCACAAAGACCTTAGGAACCACTTTAAAACGACATCACGCTATTAACGTATAAACTAGCCACGTGGTAGCAAGGATGCTCTATTGATGTGGGGGCTTAGGTGGCCGGGCCCGAAGAGTTCTCAAGTGTGCAGGTTCTGAGTTGGCTCTAGGGGTCACCCCCCTGCCTGGAGGAGCTCAAATTTCCATGCCTCTCTGTTGGCATCCTTCTACCAGTGGTTGGTGTAGCTGCCACCTGCAAAGCCACCCTCAGCAGGGCTGGCCAGAAAGCTGCAGAGCCTGGTTCCCCACGACTCGATTCTGCCGCTGAGCTCTGAGCACCAGGACAACCTCTCCTGAGGCCGCGGGAGCTCTTTCTCCTGCCTGTCTATCCCCTGTCACCTAATCACAGCCCCAACCTCCCAGCCAAGGCACAAGGAGTCCAGGGAAACCTAGACAAAAGGAACCAGGGGACAAACATATGGGCCACAGAGGAGAATGACAGGTCTTTAGAGCTGAGGGATGCCTCGAGATGAATGTGTCCAAGGGCAGCAACCAGGTCCCCTCTTGCAAGCCAACTCTTGATTTATCGGCAGTAGTTGCTTGGAGCTCTGTGTCTAAGAAGGATTCTGAGGCAGAGTCCTGGCTCAGTCGGATCAAATGGTGCAGTTTCTCTGGGTCCCCAAACTAGTTCCAGTCGTCCTGGGATTAGAGGGAGGACAACTGAGGCCCGAGCAGAGGCCTCCTGTGTCCGGAGCTGTGTTCCAGCCTGTGGCAGGGGCAGGACTCAGCAATGCTCCTTCCTGCGTCCTAGGAGAAAACTCTAATTCGGTCCCAGAGCAGCCTGCCCCAGGGCTGTGCCTCTTGGCTGACTTTCTTAGGAGCAGATCAAGCTCTGAGGCGGTGACGGAAGCCTTGGGGGCCGCAGGTGCTTTTCAGAAATCAGAGGACAAAAGATCGGAACCCTTGTTTGGTCAGCTTCCCCGGGAGACTGTGAGGGACGAGCTCAGGACATGTGTGCTAAGGCCCCGAGTGTGCCCACAGGCCCGCTTCTGCAGGCTTTTTTACCTCATAGCTCCCTGTCCACTTCAGATGACCTAACGGCGAGGCGATGTCCCGACTCCCCGGCCCCATTTTGGTTTTGGGTTGGAGACGTGCATCAGGGTGCTTCCGTGTCCTTGGCAGCCTGGCCAGGGTTCTGAGCAGCAGGAGGCCGGCACCGCGCCGGTGTTTCTGGTTATGTCTCCTGAGAGCAAACCCTACAGAGGAAGGGGACAGGGACTCCACTCACACTCATGAGTGCTGCCGTGAATGGGCCCTGTCCACGCCTCATCCGTTTGTCGCCACTGCAAGAGGGCCTCTTAGAGCCTCCTCCAGGCTGTCTGTGGAGCCAGGCTGAGGGTGACACTGAGCTGAGCGGGGCCGTCCGTCCCGCCACCAGCAGTCAGCTCTGCCTGACTCAGCTCCAGGCTGTTACAGAGCAAGGTGTTGCAAGAGCCTCATCTTTGGAGTCAAGAAGGCTGAGTTGTGGTCCCAGCCCTGCGTCTTACTCCCTGCACAGTCTTATCACCTCTGAGCCTTGGTCTTCTCATCTGCAGAGTGGGTGGAAGTGCAGGGCTGCACACACATCTGGGACAACGATCCCCGTCGTGAGCATTTAGGCCGGCAGCTGGCATGCTGGCGGCACCAAGGTGCAGAGGAGAGACCAAATGTTTATCTTCGGGTACTGTGTTCCCAGCACGAGCAATACGACTTTTCATCCCCACAGCTGCATTAGAGGTAAATATTGTTTATTTTTCAAAGGAAGAAACGGAGGCCTAGGGCATGCCTAGGTACGTGTAGCCAGATCATCTACTTTGATTTTTTTAAGTTAATCACTCTGATGGAACTTACCCTCTGGTCTACTCCTTAATCTGCTCTTGAGACCTGAAGCAGCTGAACAGTGAGGAAGGAAGAGGGGAGCCGAAGAGACGGACGGCCCCAGAGCTACAGAAGAGACCTGTTGAACGTGCGGAGCACTTATGCTCTTGCTTTCAGACTCCCCAGATGCGCCGGGGGTCATAGCAAAGCCGCTGTCCTCTGGATGTCAGCCCCTCCGGCTCCGGCAAGTCCAGAGCCTCTAGGATGTCAGGATCCAGCTCTGCATCTCTGCCGGTTCATACGAAACACACTGCACAGGGTCTGGGGGATTCGCTGGGGCAAGAAGAGGAAGGAGAGGAAATTTCCATGGCACCCCTTGGCCTGTGGAGGAAGGAAAGGGCCCACCAATCACTCACCTCCTGGGGGGGCAGTGGGAGCCAGAGGGGAGGGACAGAGCTTTGGGATTGAATGGATTTAAGTCTGTGCCAGGGCTGCCTCTTATCATCTGAGTGACATTGAACAAGTAGCCTCATTTCTAAGGTGGGCTTAGTAATCCCTGCCTCGCAGGGTTGTTGGGGAGATTCGGTCAATACTAATAAATTTACAGTGCTTGGAACCATCGGCATTGAAAAGATCTAGAAATAAAAGCGGGCAATCTTTAGAGAAAAGTACAGCCACTTCTGAAAACAGTCTGGCAGTTTCTCAAAATGTTCAGCATGCAGTTACCACATGATCTGGCCATTCCACTCCTAGGTCCACAACCAAGAGAAGTGAACACTTAGGTCCACAAGGAACTGGTCTGGGAGTGTTCACAGCAGCCAAAAGGTGGAGACAATCCAGATGGCCATCTACTGACCAATGAAACATAACATCCACAAAATGGAATATTATTCAGCCAGAAAAAGGACCGAGGACGTTACAACATGGATGAACTTGGAAAACATGGCGCTAAGTGAAAAAAGCTGGTCACAGAAGACCACATGTCGTGTGATTCTGTTTATGCAAACTGTCCAGAGGAGGCAAATCCATAGACACAGACCGTGGTTGCCCAGGACTGGGGGGATCAGGAGACGGGTGGTGGGGTAGTGGCTAAAGGGTAGGGGGTTTCTTTTTGGGGTGATAAAATGTTCTAAAACAGATTGTGCACAACTCTGAGCAACCACAGAGTTGTATACTTTAAATGAGTGAATTGTCCGCTATAGGTTATATCTCATTAAAGCTCTGTTTTCAAAAAACATGGCCATACCAAATCAATAAGCATCATTTTCAAATATGACATTCTAGGCAAGACCTTCATTGCATAACCAACTTTTCCGATTATATCCTAGTAACAAGGAGGACAGTTCCTATTGAACCTCTACAAATAACTTCACAGGCACACAAAGTCAGGGGACTCAGTCGGAATTTCTGAATTCAGGTATTAAAAACCAAACCAGATAAAAATTCCAAGTTTGTCCTTCATTAGCGCCTTCCTGCTCTGGAATCCATTGACGCTTTACTTGAGGACACCCATCAGGGCTCTTCAGGGAAAGACTAGCTTAATAATGCCAACAGGTTATTAACATGCAACGCATTCTCTGTTCTCTTCAAATGTATCCGTAAATAAGCATTTAAAAAAATTCTCAGTTTCCATGGGGCGCCTGGGTGGCTCAGTCGGTTGAGCGCCTGCCTTCGGCTCAGGTCATGATCCCAGGGTCCTGGGATCGAGCCCTGCATTGGGCTCCCTGCTCGGCGGGGAGCCTGCTTCCCCCTCTCCCTCAGCTTGCTGCTCTGCCTACTTGTCTTCTCTCTCTCTCTCTCTCTCTCTCTCTCTCTCTCTGTCAAATAAATAAATAAATAAATAATCTTAAAAAAAATTCTCAGTTTCCATTTCCCATTCAGAAAACAGCGTTGGTTCTAACCATAAAATCAACAGCTCTTTGGGGTCTTCCGTAATTGTGAGGTAAAGGTATCCAGAGACACACACACAAAAAAATCTGAGAAGTGTTGCTTCAGGACAAAACTACTGTTTTCCTTGAAAAATAGAAGCGTGTACACAAATTGTTTTTCTCCATCACTGGTGCCAAAGTAACTTCCTTTTCATAGAGCAAAGTGGGGGACGGTTGTTTGAGACTTGCTAACACTCATGAATCCACAGATTGTTCTATTCTAGCCACATCTCTCCAAAAAAAAATCTCTGAAAGAAGCAAAAATGTACGTGTTCGTTAATATGCCACAATGTATTTGAAAATATGAAGCAAAGGTCTATAAATTTTAAAATTATGCTTAGTAATCACTGTTTTGATATTCACCTTGCTTAGAAATGGTCCAGGCATTCAACAATTATCCACTGATTAGTGCCATATTGGTCTGAAGGTTTAAATTACTTAAAGATCTTGGAAATTGTCTTCAAGCTGACACACTACAAAACATAATTACTGTTGAAATAGAGTTTTTCAGAATAATTCAATTCAGTGGAACACAAATTTCAGGGTCGTGATTTCAAGCTCTGGATTGGGCTCCACACTATGCGTGGACCCTACTTCAATACTCTGGAAAACAGTATGGAGGTTCCTCAAAAAGTTAAAAATAGAGCCACCCTACGACCCAGCATTTGCACTACTAGGTATTTACCCAAAGGATACAAATGTTGTGATCCGAAGGGGCACCTGCACCCCAATGTTTACAGCAGCAATGTCCACAATAGCCAAACTGTGGAAAGAGCCCAGATGTCCGTCGATAGGTGAATGGATAAAGAAGATGTGGTATATATACACAGTGGAATATTACTCAGCCATCAGAAAGGATGCAATCTTACCATCTGTAACAATGTGGATGGAACTGGAGGGTATTATGCTGAGTGAAATAACTCAATCAGAGAAAGACAATTATCATATGGTTTCACTCATATGTGGAATTTAAGAAACAAAACAGAGGAGCATAGGGGAAGGGAGGGAAAAATAAAATAAGCTGAAATCAGAGAGGGAGACAAACCATAAAAGATTCTTAACCATAGAAAACAAACTGAGGGTTGCTGGAGGGGAGGAGGGTAAGGGATGGGGTAACTGGGTGATGGGCATGAAGGAGGGCACTTGATGGAACGAGCAGTGGGTGTTACATGCACCTGATGAACCACTGAACTCTACATCTGAAACTGATGATAACGCTGTATATTAACTAATTGAATTTAAATAAAATAAGTTAAAAATAAATAAATGAATAAGAAAAAACATGCCATTTTTAGTAAATCAAAATGTTTAAACCAGTCTCATTTGCCAAAGAGTTACCTTAATTACATGGATTCCTCAAATGCTTTGAAGTTAGTTCGAGTAACAGTAAAAGTATTAGAAGTTTCATGTTCTTATTTTCTAACAATTATAGGAAATAATCTCTATAAGTGTTTATCTCTGTAAGCCAGCCAGATCCTCACTCCTTTAAGAGACTTTGTAATTTAATTTATTAATACCCTCTGGAGCTAGGAAAACATCCAATACCCAATGAATGGTGGAGTTCTTTCTGAATTACAGACATGCAGACATGGATGTCCCTAGAGGAGGACCTATAGCTTCACTCTACCATTTTAACCACAGTTTATAAAAACTCACAGATCCGAATATCAGAGCGATTTTTGTTTTCTTACCTGGTAGGCACACGATTCTTAGTTGATATGACCTGAAAATAGACAAGTGGACCAACAAAAGACTGCTTATAGGTGAGCTCCTACTTTCAACCACCAGTAATGGCCTTTCTAGGCACAGGGCTGCCATCAAATTTCAGGGTTTGCTTTACTTGTGCTTGTAGAGTCAGCGTGTCTGGGAACACATCTTCCCTGGAGCATCCCCTCCTCAGTGAGTGAGGGTTGTGGGCGTGTAAATACTCCAGTTCCTTTGATTCTGATCATGACTTTTCTGAGTGGACCCTACACGGTCCCAGAGCTCTTGGTGGGATTGGCAAGGTTGCCCTTGGTGGGACATGGCTTAACTCAACATTACGTCCGTCCCACCTTAGACCTTTTCCTGATCCAAGGTCTCTGTGCCCCTGCCAGGTTTTCCTGGACTCCCTCCCCAGTAAATCTCCCTTTTATACAAATTCTCTTCTCAGAAGCTGCACCTGGAGAGCCCACCCTCAGGGTCTACCTATTATCTGCTTCATGTTTAGTAGCTGAACCCTGGGTATATTCAGGGGTTATTTTATATGGACAAGAAACAGGCTCCATTTCTAAACTGTCCTTGTGGGTAGGGGTGGCACCATGCTATAAAAAGGTTCTGGATAATGAGATGTGAAAATTCTAAGAAGTGAGAATAAAAGGAAGGCATGCTTTTTTTGATCATTTCTCCTTCTGTCAGGCTGGAACAGAGGCATGAAGGCTGGCACCCCAGCAGCTATCTTTGATACTGACCTTGAAGATAAGAGACCAAGAAGTGAGGATGGCAGAGCCCGGAGCCTGGCGATATCCAGGTGCCACCCTATCAGTCCCCAGCTATCTCCCTCTAAATGTTTCCAACCTAATTTCAGCCACGATGAGAGGGGGTTGTACGTCATATGTAGCAGGTCTTCGTCCTAACTGAGTCAAGGCTCAAATCCAGGTCCCTCTGATGCAAAAGTTAGCATCTCTAACCCAGAAGCAATGCTGAACTCAGGAACATTTTTTTGCGTATATTTTTCTAATTTAGTCTGTCTCAGAACTTTAGAAACCAAGAGCCAAAATGCTAAACTGTGACTAAAAAGAAGAACCATGTTGCTGGGGTATTTTCAGCTCGTGTTCAGATGTTCCGTTGTGCACGGAGGTCCTTTATAAACACCCCCACCGAGTCAATTTCTAATGTTCCTCTAGCTGTCGCCGGGCACCACCTCCTAACGCAGCAGCATTGTTACGGACTGTAAAGTGAGAATGGGACGCTTCAGTACGCCAACCTTGGTGGAGAATGCCGCCGCATTCACGCATGTGAGGGGGATCTTTCAGCACGGGGAATCCTTGCCCGTGACCCCGGGGTCACTTTGCTTTTGCAGAGAATATAAGCCCGATGTTTTAAAACTTTGCTTCACACCTTCTAGCTGATCAATAAATAAAGAACTTTTCAAGATATTTCTTTTTTTTAAAGATTTTATTTATTTATTTGACACAGAGAGAGCGCACACAAGCAGGGGGAGGAGCAGAGGGAGAGGGAGAAGCAGGCTCCCCGCTGAGCAGGGAGCCTGACACGGGGCTCAATCCCAGGACCCTGGGATCATGACCCGAGCCGAAGGCAGACGCTTAACCGACTGAGCCACCCAGGTGTCCCTCAAGATACTTCTTTTAGTTAACAGAAAGGTCGTGAGCTGTCAAGGGTGTTTTCTTGAGTGTTCAGTTGCTTCATTAGGGATCCAATTGCCTGGGTTCTCTTAAAACCCCAGGAAAGAAACTTGTCCCTTTTTTTAGGGCATACGTTTTGAGTCAGGCGGTAGAAGGGAGTGAGACACTGAATGTACACATGGACGGCAGCCAGACCAGATATATAAGTAGAATTCTGACCCACAATCTTCAGAATCCAGCCCAGGAAACCAGCTCGCTGTCTGCAAGTCAGACTTGTAGGAAGCTAGACTTCTATCTCTTGTAGTCATGCAGGAAGTCAAACATTAACCCCCGAAGCAATCACCACAGAGTGGCCGGGACGTGATCAATAGCTGACACCTTCCCGATTTTCTGTCCCTGCTTCCAAGTTAGGACCCACCAGAGACGGTCCACTATGGTCCCCTAGCCAACCACATAGGACACCCTACTTCTTGTTAGCCAGCCTACAGCTGCCCCAAGCCAACAGCCTCCAATTCGAGCTCACTGGAAGCCTTCCCTCTTCCTGCTATGAAGCTTTCCTGCTCTTCTGCCCGCGTCTGAGTCTCTGCTAAAATGCAAGAGATGGTAGCTGACTCCCTCCTGCCATAGGCTCTGAATAGATAGCCCTGGCTTTGGTGGTCTTCGTGTATTCTGCACAAGAGAGAAATGGCTTTGACTTCACACTGTCCCTCACTGCCTGTGTGACTCCTGGCAAGTCTCTTGACCTTGCTCAGACTCAGTGTCCTCACCTGCAAAATGGGCCAGCAAAGGTGACCCTGCAGCGTCTCTTTCATGATCTGTAAGGAGGCGGTGACACAAATCGTGCTGCCTGGTGCTGACACAGAACAGATGTGCAGGAAGTGAGGAAGCCTTCTGCATTACTAAAGTCACTTCCTAAAAATCAATTCTATTTACTCTCAGACTTTTTTTCTTTTCTTTCTTTCTTTTTTAGGAACACTGGGTAAATAATTTTTCCCCATTTACACGGCAGTTTGAAGTTTACAGAGGATTTGCATGTCCATTATTTTATCTGTCCCTCCCAACAGCCCCCTGGATTCTGATCAGCTCGGAGATGCAGCTGGGGAAGTGAGGCTGGGGCAGATGCTGGTTGACCAGTTGCCTCACTAGCAAGGGCTGTGCAGGCAGAGTTAGGCAAAGGGTGGGCTCTTACCCACCCTGTCCCTGTTAGCACGAAGATGCAAACCAAACATGTTTGTTTAGCTCCTGGGAGTACGTGTGTAGGATTTACAGCCTTCCAGAATGGAATGTGGACCCTGACTCAGAATAGAACTTCCTTCCATGATGCTGCCAACTCCTGGGCTTTCCCCACGTGCAGCCTCGGGTTGGTTCTTAGGGCCACTTTCTAGGTCACTCTCTGGTCTGTTGTGCTGACACTCCGTTATCAATGCAACAGGGACCATTCGAGATGGGAATGGGATGTTGGTGCTCTTGAGGGTCTTAAGACCAGCAGTGTAGAGGTGTCCAGGTCCCTCTCTGTCAGTCCCTGTCCCTGGAGGCTCCATTCAAGGGAGTGCAATAGTGCCATGGGAGATCTGAGACAGTCTGGGCCAGTGATGGCTCCCGAGGTCACAAACCGAGCCCTGCCCCACCCCCAGTGGCAGTGCCGGACCAGTGATTTCAGCAGGGCTCAGTGCCCTGTGCAATGAACGGGGACTCCCAAGTGAGGGCCTGCCTAGGTCTGAGTAGGGGCTCAAGAGGGAAAGAGAATGGAGGTTTGTGCCTTTAAATGTGTAACCCCACCCAGTGCAAAAACATAGACCTGTGATTATCATGGGTTCTGGCCAAGCGACAACCAGCTCAGCCCTCAGGAGCGACCGGGGAACAAGGAAAGGGGAAAGTTTGGGGCAGACTTTGATCTGGAAGAGACCAAAGTATCTGCTGTACCTCCTGGGATGCATTATAGCTAAGATGTAAAGGTATCCAACACAGAAATGGAACCCAACCATTCCAACCACCACGTGGATCATCTCCCCTTCTCTGAAGAAACTGTGTGTCCTGCGCAAAGCAATATATTGTGGAGTCCCTTGAAATGAAGTTTTGTCATAAGATGAGCTTTGTCATCAAAAGCCTTCACTGAGTGTCTGCCGTGAGCCCAGCTTAAGAGGCCCTATGGCCTTAGGATGGAAAAGACCCCAGCCTTGCTTTCAGAATGCAGGCAGAAACAGGGCTGTCAATAGCCTTTGATGGCCATCCTAGAGACTTGCCAGTTCTCTCTGATGACTTGGCGTGGCGCTGGGCAGGGAAGGTGACCTTCAGCTGCATTTGGAAGATAAACCGGAAATTGCCTGGCAGACCAGGAATGGAAGTGCAGGCCTCTCCGGGGACAGGGGAAAGTCTGCAGGGGCACAAAGACGCAGAAATTGTATTATATTTGAGGCATTGTGAGAGGACCCCACATTAGAGAGGGACAAAAATCGGGTAAGGGAAGGCAGATCCTCACCAAGAGGAGAGCAGGGGCAGGATGGTGCCAGGCTCAGGTGCTGGATTAGGTTTTAAGCAGGGTGCCGTGGGTGTCCAGGGAGGACTCAGCAAGGGGCATACACCCAATTCCAAGAAATACAAGAGCGCGGGAACGTGGCTTCTCGCTGAGAAGTAACGGGGCCATTTCCATGAGTGGTTACTTCAGTCTAAAAATACCCCTGTTAAAAACCTTTCTTTTAATAAATGGAATAGAAAAGTTGTTCAGTTCTTAAGAAAGAAGGATAAATAGGCTTTTTTTTTTTTTAATCAAGAAACTGAGGGATTTCATTGCAAACCTGAATTTGGCAAATCTGGTGCCTTTACAACCACGTCTCGCACAGCAGCCTGCCCCACGCTGTCTGCCAGGACCGCAGTGAGACTGGAAGAGCCGTATGATTATTGCCGTTTTATCGACGGGGAAGTGAGGCTTGGGAATGGTCAGGAACTTGCCTAAGCTCCTTTCAGTTTATCAAAAAGCAGAATATTTTTTTAAAGATTTTATTTATTTATTTGACAGAGAGAGAGAGCACAAGCAGGGAGCGCAGGAGAGGGAGAAGCAGACTCCTCGCTGAGCAGGGAGCCTGATGTGGGGCTCAATCCCAGGACCCTGGGACCATGACCTGAGCCGAAGGCAGATGCTTCACCGACTGAGCCACCCAGGCTCAATTTCTCAAAAAGAAATTTTGAGAGGACAGCTTTGGCAAAAAGATAGATACTTGAAAGGTTTGCAAGATGGGAATTTGGGGCAGAAAATATCCACAATGGGATATTTTGTCTAACTTGTATGCCTTGGGTTTGGGGTTCTGTGAAGTCTGGGATGAACACTGGGTGCAGGGAGTTTATTTGGGGGGTGACCCAGGAAGCAGGAGTGAAGGAGGCAGGAAAGGGTCTCCGGGAAGAAGCCAAGATGAGGCCACTGCTGTAGGCAATGGTGGCCCATGCCCCCAGGGACTTTGAGAAGAATGTGACACCCCCCTCTCGTGTCCGTCTGTGGGACAGGAAGCTGGAGCTGGCGTGAAGCCTGATGGGCTGTTGGGTGTCCGAGGAAGTTCGGGGTGTGAGAAGCAAGCAGCGCAGAGCCTGGAAGGGGACACTCCCAGCAGGAGGTGCGTATGAAGCTCCGTGGCAGGTGGACCTGGGGGCGTGGGGGCACCAGCTGCCAAATGTGTCTGTGACCCCAGAAAGGCACATGGGGCAGGTGGGTCTGGGAAACTGACCCATGCCCCTGATGACTGGGTGGAAGATGCTCTGAATTCACACCTCAGTGCCCTGGACTGGGGAAGACCTGGGTGATCTCTCTCCCCTCATCAACATGATACACTGTTGGTTTTAAGGCATCGAAACCACTGGTAACTGGAGGACAGGAAATGAAGGGGAAATGTGGCTGAACACTTCTGTTTGTTGCCTCATTCACATAACCAAGGTTCACTGAAGCCTGCTGTTTGCCAGGCGCTGTGCTGGGGCTCAGGGCTACAGCAGGGAAGGAAAGGGGAAAGGTCTCTGTCCTTAGGTTGTCCTGGGGTGTTTCAACTCGCTTGGGCTGGCTGTGGATACATCAAAGACGGGACATGAACTCCCAAGGGGAGGGAATCAGGTGAGGCGCCTCCTTGTCGAATGTAGTGACGTTCCTGGCTACTTGGCAGGTAGAAGTCATCCAGGGAAAAGATGTGGGAAAAGGTCTGCAGGATGTGGATTTCTGGAGGGAGATATGAGGCTGGGAGTAAATCTCAAGGCTTCCTGATGGGGACAGGAGGCGGAGGGATTAGGAGATGGGGGCCCTTTCACTGCAGGGGAATAAGACGTTCTGGGGGAAAAATACACCCTCCAGCCCTGTGAGGTCCAGCCAAGTTGATGGATCAGGTGTTCAGGTCTTCACACATGTGGTTGAGGGACACTGAAGACTGCTGTAGATCGAGGATGAGCGGTCTTCCTCCAATTCTTTTGTTCTGTATTTTAGGAAGAAAGTTTTGACGGCAGCAGGAAGGAGGGCATTGGTGGGGGGGGTGGGGGGAAGACTGGGGGGAATGAGGAGCCAGTTGGAAGCTACTCTACCAGTCCCTGCGAGAGATGATAAGGGTCTGGAGCAGGACAGGGAAGTGACATCACATTTCAGACATTCCCGGGCTTGCTCAGAGGGATTCTCTGCTTCAGGTTCCAGGGGAAATGTCAAGTCTCGAGTCCAACACGTCTAACTCGCCTTATCAGTACTTAAAAATGTTGAGGCTCGGCGTGGCCTCTGGTGTTTCCAAGCCAATCCCTCTTCCCCCCCATCAGATAGGACTGATGCCGAAGCTGAGACTCTCCAAGGGCTTGAGATCGGCCAGGCTGCCATGGATCATCCCCATCCACCCCACTCATTCAGACCACAGTTCTTTGAGTTGAGCTGATGAAATCCATTGGCTTTAGCAAAAAAACAAAAAACAAACAAACAAACAAAAACCCCAGGAGGCTGTTACCACATTTTAGAAGCTGTCCTCAGGCAGGATTCTCTTCCACTCATAAAAATCTTGAGCAAAACCCACTCTCCCTCCCCTTTGTACTAATGGGAAGAAGACACGAATCATCATTTTCTCCGAAGAGGAGCATATGCTTAATTGGCTATACTTTCTGGAAATGAAAGCATGAAAGCATGGTATTTTTCTATACATTGGGAACGGATTTAAAAGTGTGCCAATTTTTTGAAAGACCTAAACGTGAGACAGGAGTCCATCAAAATCCTAAAGGAGAACACAGGCAGCAACCTCTTCGACCTCAGCCACAGCAACTTCTTCCTAGAAACATCGCCAAAGGCAAGGGAAGCCAGGGCAAAAATGAACTATTGGGACTTCATCAAGATAAAAAGCTTTTGCACAGCAAAAGAAACAGTCCACAAAACCAAAAGACAACTGACAGAATGGGAGAAGATATTTGCAAATGACATATCAGACAAAGGGCTAGTAGCCAAAATCTATAAAGAACTTATCAAACTCAACACCCAAAGAACAAAGAATCCAATCAAGAAATGGGCAGAAGACATGAACAGACATTTTTCCAAAGAAGACATCCAAATGGCCAACAGACACATGAAAAAGTGTTCAATATCGCTCGGCATCAGGGAAATCCAAATCAAAACCTCAGTGAGATACCACCTCACAGCCGTCAGAATGGCTAAAATTAACAAGTCAGGAAACGACAGATGTTGGCGGGGATGTGGAGAAAGGGGAACCCTCCTACACTGTCGGTGGGAATGCAAGCTGGTGCAACCCCTCTGGAAAACAGTATGGAGGTTCCTCAAACAGTTGAAAAGAGAGCTACCATACGATCCAGCAATTGCACTACTGGGTATTTACCACAAAGAAAGAAATGTAGGGATCCGAAGGGGTACGTGCACCCCAGTGTTTATAGCAGCAATGGCCACAATAGCCAAACTGTGGAAAGAGCCAAGATGTCCAT
>NW_027397120.1:8632973-8677104 GCF_003265705.2 Callorhinus ursinus
GAATAAATTTGGGAATCTGAGAGCGTTGATATAACCACAGAAAGAGTCATCTTCGTGCAGATCATGGGAGATAATTTTAGGTAAAGCATTTCACCCAGTATCTGGCACATAGTAAGTGCTCAACTCTTGATAGCTGTTTGTTTTTTTTTTATATTTGTTATTACCACTACACTGTAGCTATAAATTATTAAGATACCCCTTCCTCTGCAGACATTAGCCCATACTTGGTCCCAGCACTGGCCATGTTTACATAGAAGTACATTTGGCTTTATTTGAAGGACTGTTCCCAGACTATGAGGCCCCAGTAATCAGAGGCAGAGAAGTGTTGTGCTTGTCTATTTGAAAAGCTGTTGTCTTATTAACTCTTAGCTCCAGGGACTGGACTCCACGGTAACTCCTCATTTAGGAGACAAATAGACTGGCCTAGTCCTGTCTGGTTTCAAGGTTTCCATGGAGACTGGGATGGAGACAGAGGTAGCTTCAGAAGCCCTGACACCTTCTCGTGCAGCCAGGAGCCTAGCAGTCCTGGGGGCTCTTCCTTGAGGGGTGTGTTTGTGTGCACACGTGTGTGCATGTGTGCACAAGTGTGTGTATGTTAGAGACTTGGCCTTATGTAGCCACATGTACACAGGGGGTCCTCGCATACGAGAGGCAAAGTACTCCTGGAAATCACAGCGGAGAGCCACCTCTCATGCCCTGAATGATGTAAGAAAACTCTCCAGGCTGGCTGCCCCCAAAGCCTCCCATGAATGGGGCCTCACTGCTGAAGACTAGCTGGCTACTTGGCGCCCAGCATTTGTTAACCTTTAAGATCAGAGGTTGGACTGCGTCCCCGTTCCAGCTATTTGAATGTGCCTGGCTTGGGTGCCGGCCCTTGGTCTGCTGCAGAGGCGATGGTGGCAGCTATGATGTCAGTCTCTTGGAGCCTGGACTTCTTGCTGTCACAGGTAGCAGGTGGTTTGGGAGGGGAGAGGAAGGGGAGGAGGTATCTGTGTGTCTCTGGCACACGCACCCCATGTAGGAATCTATGTCTATGGTTTCACTGCAGAACTTTTGCTGAGCACATACTGCTCGCCTGGCACTGTTCCGCCCGCTGCTGAACAAGACACAGCCCTTCTCCTTAAGAAGCACACAGTCTACGTGGGGAGGTGGACAAGCAAACCAGGAACTGGAGCCTGTGGGCTGCAAGGAGCCCAAGGATAGAGCCACCACCGTGCCCCCCGGGGACCGCCATTTGCAGAGACCTGCTTAGCTCCCCTTCTGCTGAGACTGGCATCTTCTAACCGCCCAGGGAATGGTGTATGCACCTTCTTCCAGACCCCACCTGCTGTCAGAGGCGGTGGCCATGTGATCTGCCATCCTGGCCTGACACCTCTCCTCCCACCAGGACATGACTCGTGTGACCTGGTTCCTAAACAAGGCACCCCTTGTCATTTGGTGAAACGGGGAAGAGCTCTTCAAAGAGGAGAGCAGAGGGGAGGACAGTGTGGAGGTGTCTGGACAGGGTCGCCGAGCGTGCCCAAGGCCGGCTGTCAGGGCGGGCTGGGGAGCGGCTTAGTGCTGGACTGTGGAGCCTGGGAATTATCCATAAAATAGGGATTCACAGGTGTCTGCCAAGATGGCAGATGTGGAAGCTCTCTGAATTATTTTATTTTATTTTATTTTAAAAGATTTTATTTATATATTTGACAGAGAGAGAGAGGGAGGGAGAGAGAACACAGGCAGGGGAAGCAACAGGCTGAGGGAGAAGCGGGCTCCCCGCGGAGCAGGGAGCCCGACACACACGGGGCTCCATCCCAGGACCCCGGGATCATGACCTGAGCCGAAGGCAGACGCTTAACCGACTGAGCCCCCCAGGTGCCCCTCTGAATTATTTTTAAAAGACTATGTCCAGGTAGCACCGTTGCATCACACGCTTACTGCTGTGAATGTGGGGGGTCGGGGGCAGGACTCAGATCTCAGACCCCTTCTCTCCTCTAACTAGACTCGGCCTCACTACACTGGGGAGTCCAAAGTCACCGTGGACACCCCACTTAGATGCTGCTTCACCATCTTGCACTCACGAGCCGAGCCCCTGACCTCACCTCACCCAACCCGTTCTCCCTGCCACATCAAGTTGGCGGAAAGTCCATCCTTCTGCTTGCCCTGGATGAAAACCCTGGAGTCCTTCAACTTGACTCCCTCCTTCTCGCGCACCCCCAGCCAATGCCTCAGTCCGTCACGTTGGTGCTGCTCTCCCGATACTTCCAGACGGGTCGGGTACACATCACTATGTTCCCGTTGGCCCTGTTCTATTGGGACCAAGAGCATCTTCCGGACGTGGCCGTGTGGGCGCCTCAGAGTGTACCACTTCTATTGTGAAAATAGAAGTGCAGCCCTCAAGGAGGATCCGCTCGAGCTGCTGATCGTTGACATTAAAAGAAGGAAGGAAAAAACCAACAAGTGAGCGCGCTGGACCAGTTTAGTCTTGTTAAATACACCGTAAGAACCGAGTGTGGGAGGGAGCATTTTATCGGCTTCCCGACTGTTTGGTATTGAAAAGACTCCTGGTTGCTAACACGTCGTGGAGAAAGTCACTTGGAGAGTACAACTGTTGGATAAATAATGGGATGTTCCCCTGAATCTTATAGGCCACGTGGGGGGAGTTTTGAAGAAGCTGAAAATCGCCCGAAAAGGTGGAATTGCAGTTTTTTTTTTCATGACTTATTGGGGCGATCGGAGATCCCCAAGTCCTCCTTCCATTTTCTAATGTTTTATTAAAGGGATATGATATAGATGGTGGTCAGCGTGTGCATCCGCTTGCCCGGGCCAGAGCCGCCAGCTACTTAACCAAATGCTCGTCTACGTCTGGCTCTCAAGGAGTTTTGTAGATGCGGCTAACATCTCAGTCAACTGACTGTCAATAAAGGAGATTATTGCCCTCAGTAATGCAGAGGTTGGGGTGGGCGGGTACTCACCCAGTCAGTTGAAGGCCTTGAGAGCAAAAATTGAGGTTTCCTAGAAAGGAATTCTGTCAGAAGACAACCTGAGTTTCCAGCCTGCCAGCCCTACGAATTTCAGACCTGCTAGCCCCCATAATCACATGAGCTAATTCCTTAAAATAAATCTCTTACTATAGTTAGTTCTACTTCCCTAGAGAACCCTGACTGATATGCATTTTTTTTTTTTGCTTTTTTAAGGCAAGAATCTGAAAGTGAAGTGACTTAAACGTAGTGCACACCACCCCCTCCCCAATCTATGAGGTTGGAAGAGGAGACCTCCCCGCGAGTGAGGGATTGGGAAACAGGGACGTTAGTCTTTATTTATTGCCAAGCTTATCTAGGGTGCAGAGAGAGCAGCCTCTTCTCTCGTTCTGATGCGGGAACCTCTGCCCCAGCTCCCAGTCTTGGCTCCATCGTCTGTGCTCTGCCTTTCACCTCCAGCCTGCTCCCCAAACCACACTGGCCCCGTTTGCGCAGACCCCTCGCTCCTCTGGCCAAGGTTACTGAGATAGCCTGGTGTTTCTAATCCTTTCTGCCGCATTTGTGTCTTTCTCGAAACTTCTCCTGACTTGGTCTCTGTGCCAGCCCCCTCCTCCTCTCTCCTGGCTTCCGTGGCTCCACCTGGGGCTTCTCTTGAAGACCCGGGTCTCTCTCACTGAGCACACAGTTGAGGAGTGATCCCTTCATTCATACAGTTTCAACCACCACCTGGATCAGATGATTTCCAATTCTCATCTCCAACCAAGAACCCTCTCTCCTTCAAAGTCATCTCACCAGCTGTGCCCTGGACGTCCCCGCTGGGGGCACCCCCAGCACCTCGGACTCAACATATCGCCAGCAGACCCATCAATCCCATCCCGTGTTCCTGATCTCGATGAGCAGAATTTCCCTCCACCGGCTGCTGAGCCAGTGTCTCCCTGATCACAAGTCAGTCACTTTTGTTCATGTCTGATTTCCTTACGAGCAATACAAATGCTTCCACTTTATTTGGGCAAGTGAAGTTGGATTCCCCTGATTTCTGTAATGGCATAATTGGCTGCCTCTGCCCCAGAGAACACTTGCAGTAAGCATGGGTGCTCCTGTGTTTGTAATCAAAGAGCAAAATAATAACCAGGGGCAGTCGAGAGGCACAGTAAATGTGTTCGCAGTGCTTCTGATCAGTTCCCAGCCATAGGGAGCTGGGACGCATGGACGCATTTATCTCCTAGTGAGGAGAGGGACAGGGCGAGTTTGGGGAGGGCAGCACTCAGAACTCAGGGGGACTTTAGGCCTTTAAGAGGACACAGTCTGTGTCCTGCGTACAGTGGGAGGGGTCGTGAGATGCTCAGTTGATGCTCCAGGTTGCAGATGGGGCAGGATTAGAAGGGCCAGCTTGGAGCCCAGATTCCTTCTGGGGATTCAGCTGGTCTGTGCTGGAGCCCCCCAAGAACGATTTGCAGCCTGGCGACATGCTGTCCTTCCGGGGGCATATGGGCTCCCCTTCGGCTCTGATGGCGGGAGCACTGCCGGGCGAGGAGACTCCCCGGAGCCACACGTCCCCGTGGGCTCCGAAGCCACCACTCGGCATTGCAGCAGCCGTGCTAATGTCCTGCGCCCAGCCCACACGGTGTCTCTGACAGAAGTCCTTGCAACTCTTTTCCTCTGGGTTCCCAGAGCTGCCCCTGCCCCTAAGCTACTGATTTGGGTCAGAATGAGCCTTCCGGTTTACCAGTTTCTAGAGCTTGTTCCCATGCCTCAACTACCCAGGACTCACAACAGCCTCATGGGCTGAGCTGGGCAAGCCTGGGCCAGAGTCTCCAAATCCTTAGCGGCCCCCCAGGGAGACCCAAAGATGGGGGATGGGGGCCACGGCCAAGGTCACAGGAGACTCAAACTCCTCTCACTGACCCTCACTGTCTCTTCCAGAGAGACTGCCCTGGAAGGCTAGAAATTTCAGAGACCCCAAAGAGTCTGCCCTTCACTCCAGAAAACGCGCTGAGTTTCTCAGACATCGGAGACTAAGCAGGACACTAATGTAAGTGGAGCACCCACCGTGTTCCAGCACCTTCCAGGGGGAGCTCACCCCATCCTCCTAATGCTTGAGGTACCACGACCACCATTTTACTGGTGGTGGCTCTCACAGTTTAAGGTCACATAGATAGCGATGCTTGGATTCTGTTCCAGGTCATTCTGATTCTGAAACCCATGATTTTTTCTCTCATGCGTGCTGGAGGAGAAGCTAAGCAAGATTCCGGGTTAAAAAAACAATCTACACCTGCTCTGTAACAGTCCAGTGGTTAGGGGCCCTCCGGTGCCCTGCTTAGGTCTGCTGCTGGTCAGATTACACTGGGTGCAGCTGGTGGGAGAGACAGGGAGGGAATGGGCAAGCCAACCGTCCCTGACTGGTGTTCAGGGACCTGCAGCCCTGAGAGCAGGTGCCAGGACCCTTCCCTGACCGAGAGGAGAGAGGAGGTCAGCCCAGTGCCGGCAAGAGTCGGGGCGGGGGAACGTCAGAGTCAATACCAGGTAAGGTCAGGAAACAAAGAGCTGGAGGCTTGTCCAGAGATGCTCCGCTCCGCGCCTTGCTTTGATTACCATTATGTCTGAGTCGGGCTTCATTTCCGCATGTCCTTCAATTTTGAACCCATCTGCTGCTCTTGCTTACCCAACTCCCACGCACTTCCCTTGTTCTCATTCTCTTTGGGTTTAATTTCCATGCGAGGCTCTGCCTTGAGCTGGCTCACAAACCTGCAATTAGGAGGAGGCACCTAATAAGACCAGGAGCAGACTTCTGCACTGGGCAGCTGATTTTTTAAAAAATGAGATAAACAGGGGAAAATGTCAAAGGGGATCTCCACGCTGCTCCAATGACAATTAGTGTGTGTCCAGGGGATGGTGACCCTGGATCCTTAGGCTTATTTATTTATTTGCTTGCTTGTTTCTTTATTTTAGAGAGAGAGAGAGAGCAGAGGGGAGGGGCAGAAGGAGAGGGTGCCCCTCACACAGTGTTGCTAATAATGGAAATTCAGTTACAGAGGCATTTATTTAGTACCAGCTGTGTACCTGGCTCTGTGCTGAGCACCTGGGATACAGACATGAGTAAGCTGCAACCTGTTCCTTTAAATCTCATGGAGAGAATCAGAGAATAAAATAATGGTGGATGTAATGAACGCCCCTAAGCATCCTCCTGAAGTTTAGATTTAGCCAACAAAATAAAAAGGGTAGCTCAAGGCTTTGATTTTTCTTTTTCCTTTTTTCTTTTTTTTTTTTTAAAGATTTTATTTATTTGACAGAGAGAGACACAGTGAGAGAGGGAACACAAGCAGGGGGGAGTGGGAGAGGGAGAAGCAGGCTTCCCGCGGAGCAGGGAGCCCGATGCGGGGCTCGATCCCAGGACCCTGGGATCATGACCTGAGCCGAAGGCCGACGCTTAACGACTGAGCCACCCAGGCGCCCCTAGGCTTCGATTTTTCTTGAGCCAACACCTATTTCTGGTCCATTCTTCCTCCCCAAGAGTGACATTCTCCTTGCTCTCTAGAGCCCAGTGCGAGGGTCAGAGGACCTGAACCAAACTCTTCCTAAGACACTGCTGGGAACAGCTCAGCGCCATGGGCCCCAAAGTGGCCACACACTGGAGCCATCTGGGTTGCTCATTGCCGGTGTCGATGCCAGGCCCTGAGCAGATTCTGATGGTGCAGGTTTGGGATTGGTCCCAGTGGTCGTGTTTGCAGTGATCAGGGCAGGCAATTGTGATGCACTCAGGTTTGGAAACCACCAGCCTAGAGCCAAAGGACGGTTCTGCCACTTCCACCTGCTTCTCCTGGCAAGCACCTCTTCCCTGTCTGGAAGAATCTCAGGGTTAACTGAAAGAGGTCTGATGAAAAACTTCACACCAGGGGTAAATGACGAAATCACATGCTAAGCTGGGGATTCTTAAACTGGGTTCCACCAGACAGAAGTCAGTTTATGAAGTTGGATAGAAAATAGCATCTTCAGGGCGCCTGGGTGGCTCAGTCGGTTAAGCGTCTGACTTTTTTATTTCAGCTCAGGTCATGATCTCAGGATTGTGCGATCGAGCCCTCTGCTGGCCTCCACACTCATCGGGGAGTCTGCTTGAGATTCTCTCTCTCCCTCTTCCTCTGCCCTTCTCCTCCCCCAAAATAAATAAATCTTAAAAAAAAATTGCATCTTCATTTTCACTAACTTCCAGCTGAAATTCAGCAGCACCTTCAATTATAAATGCGGATAGGGCTATGTTCACCTGCCTGTGACTTTGCCACCAATGGAAATCACAGGAGCTTCATATCACTTTACAGTTGTTGCAGATACTTGAAATATTGTCGAGGCTCATCTTTTAAAGTGATAGTAATTCCTAGACTGTCACTAGAACTTAACATTCAATATATTAATAACAAAGCACATACATTACTATGTTGCAAACATGTTTTAAAAATATTTTGGAAACTACATTTTAATATAATTCATTTACTTTGAAATCTTCTGTATTTTACTTCATTTTTTTTTTTACTTCATTCTTTACAAAAAAATGTTATTTGTAAGAGGGGTCCATAGAGTTTACAGACTGCCAATAAATCCGTGGCACAGCAAAGATTAAAGACCCCTCCTTTAAACGAAGACTTAGTAGGGATGAATTTCCTCTGATTAGGAGGATTTCGGGCAGTGTGCAGAAGTGAAGAATTTTTGACAATGGTAAAAGCAGACATATTGTGTATTGATCAAGATATCTAGGAGTTGGGGGCACCTGGGTGGCTGAGTCGGTTAAGCATCTGCCTTCAGCTCAGGTCATGATCCCAGGGTCCTGGGATCGAGCCGCATGCTAGGCTCCCTGTTCAGCAGGGAGTCTGCTTCTCCCTCTCCCTCCTCCGCCCTTCCCCCTTTGTGCTTTCTCTCTCTCAAATAAATAAATAAATAAAATCTTAAAAAAAAAAAAAAAAGGATTTCCAGGAGCTGGAGGGAATCTTTGGAGATTTAGAGCTTTACTGGTTGTTGAATTAACTTTATTCAGCTTAAATCTGTACCTAATAAGATGCACCCATTTTTTCCTGTGTGTTCATTGTTATAAAATTGTGGCAAAAAATACATCAACTTTACCATTTAACCAATTCTTTGAGAGAGAGAGGGAGAGAGAATCCTATGCTGGCTTCATACCCAGTGTGGAGCCCAACACGGGGCCCGATCTCACAACCCTGAGATCAAGACCTGAGTTGAAATCAAGAGTCGGATGCTCAACCGACGGCACCCCCCCGGGGCACCCCACCATTTAACCATTTTTAAGTGTACACAGTTCAGCTGTGTTAAGTATATTCACACTGTGGTAAAAGGCATCCACCCGAAGCGTGGCAGTTGGGTGAGTTCTGACAAATGTAAACACTTATGTAGCCATCAGTACAACTAAATACACAGCATTTCCATCACGCCCAAATGTGCCTTCATGCCTCTTTATAGACGCCACTACCCCAAACCCAGCTCACCCAGTCACTGTAGACTAGTTTTGTCTTTTTTTTTTTTTTGACCATTTCATATCAATGGAATCCCAGAGAATATACCACAATTTTTTACTCATGTGTTGATGGATGTTCGAGTTGTTTCCAGTTTGGGGGTGATGAATGAAGTTTCTATAGACACATGTTCACAGGTCTTTCTTCAGACACGTGTTTTCGTTTCTCCTGGGAAATCTGAGGATTGGAATTGCTGGATCCTGTCGTAAGTGTAAGTTTACCTTTATAGGAAATTGCCAGACTGCTTTCCAAAGTGGTCATGTCATGGTGCATTCCTGCCAGCAATGGATGGGACTTGCCTGTTGTTCCAGTCCTCCCAACACTCACTGTTGCTAAGCTTTAATTTCAGTCATTCCCTGGGTAGTGGGGTCTCACGCGGTTCTAATTTGCACTTTCCCAGTGGCTCATGATGTCGAGCACCTTTCTCTATGCTTGTTGGCTCTTCTTTGGAAGCGTCTATCTGAAACTTTTGCCCCTTGTTATTGGATTGTCTTCCTATATATTCTGGGTACGATTCTTTTGCCAGACACATATATTGCAAATATTCTCCCCAATTCTGTAGCTTGTCTTTTCACTTTCTTACTGCTATTTTTACTATGATAAGATCTAATTCATTGACTTTCTGCAGTCATGCTTTTTGTATCAAAGACATATTGGCCTGCCCCAAAGTTGCAAGGCTCTTCTCCTATGTTTTCTTCTGGAAGCTGCATGGTTTTAGTCTTTACAACATTTGGGTGTATGATGCATCTCAAGTCAAGCTCAGTGCACGGGCTGAGGGATGAGTCAGGTTTATTTATTTCTTTCTGCATGTGAATATCCAGACACTCCAGTAATATCTGGCTACAAAGATGATCCTTTCTCCTACTGAACTGCTTTAGCAACTTTGTCAGAATCAATGGACCATGTACATGTTGGGTCTATTTCCGGGCTCTCTATTCTTCTCCATTGATTTATATGCCTGATTTACACCACAACTTTATTTTTGAAGATGAGAAATCTGGAGCCGAGAGAGGGAAGAGACTTGAATGAGATCAAACCAAGTAAGTTAGAGGCTTGGGACAGAACTTGTTCATATTCATCTTTAACTCTTGCTGGAAGTCAACAAAGAGGGAAATAGTAAATAATAGCATGGATATTGATACTGAAGCATAATGCTTGCTTGGGAGCCCACCAGCCTGACTGTAGGGCCCCTGCAGAAGTAAGAGGCTGATGGGGCTGGAGGTGGTTCCCCACACGGCAGCCGTGGGACCTTCCAGGAGCCTTTCCAACCCTGTAGGTTTCTGTGTCAGTCAGGGTTCTCTAGAGAAACAGAACTAACGGGATGCAGATACAGACACACATGCACACACATATAAATTTATTCTAGGAATTGGCTCATGCAATTTTGGAGGGTGAGAAGTCCTCTCATCTGCCCTCTGCAGGCTGGAAACCCAGGAGAGCCATCAATGTAATTCACTCCAGGTCCAAGTCCCCAAGAAGCAGGGTAGCCAAAGGCAAGAGCAGATCAATATCCTGGATCAAACAGTTTGGGCAGAAGGGGCAGATCCTTCCTCCTCCTTTTAGTTCTATTCAGGACCTGGAGGAACTGAGTGGGGCCCACCCTCACTGGGAGGATATATTGTTTTACTGAACCCCACTGATTCAAGTGCTAATTTCGTCTGGAAACACCCTCACAGACACACCCAGAAATAAGGTTCAGCCAAATACCTGGGCAGCCCATGATCCAGTCAAGTTGACCAATGAAATTAACAATCACAATTCCTCAACTGGAAAATGGTTATAAGAAATAAAACCAACCCCATAGGAGTATTAGGGAATTGAAGAAGGTGATGCTCTGGAAGGATTTAGCACAGCATCTGGAACACATAGGTTCTCAGAGGTTCTCAGGAACCTGAAAGTCTTCATACCCTTAGTCAAGATAAGGGTCTTTCCTCCTGCAGCCAACCCCAGAGATGTCCCCTGGTAGTGATGAGCCTCTCGTTGGCTGGGACATCCCATTGCCAGGACGTTCCAGTTCCCTCCTCTTTCTTCCTTGTTCCCTTGGGGCCTGGGCTGGGACCTACATGCCACTCCCCTGAGGCCACCCCAGCCCTCCTCGAGGCAGCTGGGTGCTCAGCTCGGCCCCGCAAGGCCCAAAGAGGCCCGATCTGAACAGTGGTCTGGACCCCACCCTGAGAGGATATCTGTGGGGCACACCGCAAGCTCACCTAGGGAAGGGATGCCTCCTGCGTGGTGGCCATTCTGGAGGCATCTGTGGGCCCAGTGAGATCGGGGCAGGGACTGTGGGTCCTTGAGGAGGTGTTGGAGATGCCTAACACTGCACAATACCTGGTTACTGTCGGCAATTAGTCATCTAGCAAAGTCTAAGGAACCGGGCCCAAAGTGGCCAAGTTGCATGGTATCTGGGAGGGCTGGGGGGTGCGTCTCCCAGGGACAGGCAGTCAGTCCCTGGGCAAGTGTGTTTGGGAGGGGGTGGCTGCTGTGGGCTTGGGTGAGTCAAGAGATGGCCCCGAAAGATGAAGACCTACCCCTCAGGAGGCTGTGTGAGGGCCGGGGCATCTGCGGAGTGGAGATGGGAGAGAAAATAGAATCCGACAGAGGAAGATTGGAGAGAAAAAAAGTATATGCTTACGCCCCACCGTGAAGTTCTGTAAAGCCAGCATTTCTGACAATTAACCCGTACATGATAAAAGTGTATTCACACCAGGTCATCAAAGTGTGGACAAGATTTTATAACAGGAGGCTTTATTGGACAGAATCACAATATATACCCCCCCGTATTAACTATCGATTCTATCATAAAAATATATTACAACATTTGATATGTTTTCACAAAACACAAGCCATTGTAAACAGAGCAGGCAACATTGGCCTTGGATTCAAAAGTCTTGAGTCCCGTTGCAACAGAAAAACAGTGTTGGCAAGTGTGTTACATGAAAGGTAATATTGTCACATTGGGAGGGCTTCTAATGTGTGTGTGTGTGTGTGTGTGTGTGTGTGTGTGTGTGTGTGTGTTTAATGGAGCTATATTTATGGTTAATAGATTAGGAGAAAATAAAGTCAAAGCTACAATGTTAACAAACATTAGAGACTGCTAAAATTTTGCTTCTTTTTTTTTATACTCAGTATGCAGCTGTTTGAGTTTTTGAACATTGACCCATACGCATATACTCATGGGCACACAGAATCACGGTGCACGTGTTCATGGGCACATTCACTCCAACATAAACATATCCATTTTCCTATGGGTCTGACGTTAGGGATAGAACATTGTACAGGAGCCAGATCGCTTTGTCTCTGGGAATGAAATCTCTTTTATTTTTCCAAATCCTGGTTTCCCAAAGTATTTTTCAAGTATCCAAATATAAACTACACTTCCACGTGGAATGCTAAATGAGGTGGCACATACCTTAGGTTTCTTTAATGTGGGCTCCCTTTTGTCATCTACTGGCCTGTTCTCTGGATGCCCCAAGCTATGGGCAGTGTGAGACCCCCACCCCACTTTGCACAGACACCAAAAAATAATGAAATCTATGAAAACTCACGGTAAGCCAAGAATTTGACTTTGGTGCTCTCATTATGTGGAGCTTCTAAGAGTTCCAAGGGTAAAATCTAACTAGTCTCCTCTCACTTAAGGGAGGTGATGGTTCTCCCACTGGGCACTGAGCAGGGTAAACCTCTGTGTGGGAGATGGGCATGCTCCATTCGGGAGGATGAACAGGGAGGTTGACCTCCACAGGACACAACAGAGGGATAGATTTATGTCCTTCTCGGAGCTGTCTCACCAAAATGGGTAATGCATGTCCAAATGGCAAGGGTTTCAATCTCTTCTCCCAAATGAGCCTACAAATGTAAAGACAGGCCTATTCTAATATTTAGAAAGACGCTCTGTGGGGTAATGAGGGGAAGGCAAGGCTCCTTTATGATGTGTCACCGGAATGCCAACGCTGTTTGTGACCTGCAATCAACCGGCTTTCCCCTGGGGAAACCCTGATGGGCTTGGCGAGACACCGTCCTCATTAAATGTCCCTTAAATATTCCAGAAGAGGTTATATTTACATGCTTGTTGTAAAACAGGATCGCTGAGGTTTGGAATGATTTCAGTTTTCAGGGGAACTTGGCATTTAAAGGTTTTTAGAGCATGGGGTTTGGTTACAATTAATTCAAGCAGGGACTTGGTATTAAATGACTTGAAGGCAAGGCAAATGGCAGGCTGAGCCTTTAGGGACTGGGTGTTTGGCGTTTTCGCCAAGCATGAGCCATCCATCGCTCGGCTCTGGTCATCAGGAAATGGACCGGCTTAGATGAAGGGATCAATGGCATGCCATCATGATGGCATCTGATGCTCTCCCAAACACAATCCCTCTGGACAGGATAGGGTGAGACTCAGGCCAGGGCCTTGATGGTGATGATCAGAGTGAGCTTCCGTGTCCAAATACAGATCCTGGGTTCTTTGAAACTATCAGAAACATGGACTTGAGGTTCTCCTGAATATGGGCAACAGCTCTTCTGCACCAGGGGAGAAATAAAATCCTGACTATAGAGTCACGGGCCCGAGGGAGAAAGGACTCAGGAAATGTCACAACTCAGGCTTCCTAAGAGCACAAGCATTCCCAAAGGTGCACACAGTCATTTGAGTTGACAATCCAAATTATTTTAAAAAATCCTTAAAGATGGGTATACGTGATAAACTACAGCACTGCTAAGATTGAGTAGATTCATAATGTTTGACCTTGAAATGCCACAGACATCTTTATAGGACGCTGCGTGTGAGCTCATTGTACAAAGCCTGATGACAGTGTGGGTGTGAATGGGGTGGGGCTGAAGGGCCACATGGCACAGGAAGCCTTTGCAAATATGGTTGTTCCTGGTGGCCCCGGTGGTACATGGTAGTGCCCCTTAGGACCCTGTAGTCATACTGCATATGTACAGTCACTACTGAAGATACACCTTTGTGCCCACTCGTGTACATTGTCAGGGAGGTGCCCTGGCCAAGTGTGGTTGGTTTCTGAGGAATGAATTATGCCTTCCTCCTGCTCACAGTTAAATGTAGATGCCCCTCAAAATAAATGCAATGCATTTTGGTCCTCCCTCCCTCCCTCCCTCCCTCCCTCCCTCCCTCCCTCCTCCTTTCCTTCCTTCCTTCCTTCCCTCTTGCTTCCTTCTTTCGTTCTTCTCTTCCTTTTCTTTTTTGATAGCTAAATGCATGTAGATTCCCCCACCCCCCACCCCACGTTTTCTCCAAGAGATCTCATTTTGGTACTCCTAACTTCAAGACTTGGATCATCTCCCACGGACCACAGATCACGTTCACTCCCTCAGGAGCCGCTTTCTCTCCTCTGGGCTCACTTGACCCCAATCCTGAACATGCACTAAGCTCTGAGCCCATGAGACTCCTTACCCGGCACATTCACCTCTCCTCTGTGTCTCGTCCTATGTTCTTGCCTACTACGTGTTCTGGGCCAATGTCATTGCCTCTAAAAAGCCTTCCAGAACCCTCCTTCCCCACTGGCCAAGTGCTTCAGCCCTCCCTCTGCACCCCCCAGCGGCATGCTCACCCCACCCGGGGCAGCCCCACTTACACTGTAATTTCCTGTCTCCCCCAGAGGCTGACACGGTGCAGGGCCGGGCACACACAAGGTACTCAGGAAACATCTGAGGAGTGACAGGCACGTATTTCTGCAGTTCTGGGCTGGAGCCTGCAGTTGCCACATGGCACTCCCTGAACAGCTCCAGGATTCTGCTTTCCTGGACCCCCCCACCCCCTGCGCCCCCCGCAGACCACCGCGTCGGCCGTGATGTCTAGGTCAGGCTGCCCGAGACCACGTGTTCCAGCCACTTCCCTGTCCCGATACAGATTCCCCGGAAAGATGAGCAATTTCGTGCCCTCTATTTGTGGAAGGAGGCACGAGGAGGCCTTTGACGTCATGGCTCCATCTGAACTGGAGAGGCAACAGCAAGCCTGAGGTTTCTGCTTCTCTTCCTTCCCCCGGGCCATGCTGGTCAAGGGCTGGACTAGCTCTTCTGGGGCTAAAAGGCCAGTCGGTCTTGAGAGAAAGTGGGAGCCCGCTGGGGACGTGGAGGGGCTTACAAGCCACACGGCTCCCAACCAAGTTTCCCCTCTGAACACCTAAAAGCAAACCAGGGAGGCCACCTCCATCCAACCTCTCCTCCTGGCCAGCTCAGCCTGGGGTCCTAAGCCAACACCAGGGTCTTCCACGGAAACCCTTCTGGCTTCAGGACATGAAGAGGTTGACTTTGGTGCCAGGACACCGCTGTGTTGTTCTGATGTCATGAGGGCTATTGGCCCAGAGTTTCAGGAAAATTCAGGTTGACAGCGAGCCCTTAGACACCTAAGACATCTGGTCAGATAGATTTCCTGGGGGTGAAAAGGGCCTGGGAACCATAATCCCGGGTACAGAAGTGGCTGCTCAGTCTCCCCCTCTCCCCCCAAACTCCCCTAGAAGAAGAGAAGTCCTTTCCAAGCAAGCGGCGGCCGAGCGAGGCAGGGGCCCCAGGGCCCGGCTGGTGCGAGGGGGTGTTAGCACAGAAGCTGGGAGCCAGGGGGTCTCTGCTGCCGATGGAAAGACGCCCGCTGTGCCTCCAGCTGCCTCGAGTTGGGTGCCGCTGGGGACTCCCCATTGGCACGAGCCTACCCTTCTGGAGACCGTGGCCCTGGTTTGCATTGCCCCTCACCTGTCTCTAACTGCCGCCCCAGGACTTACAGATCTTCCTAGAGGTCTGAAAAGGAGATGATAGTACCTACGTCCTGGGGTCACGGTGAGGACCCATGGAAACACGACCCGAAAACCCTCAGCCCAGTGCTGGCTTGTAGGCTTCACTCAGTGCACACGAGCTGTTAGGACTCTGGATCACGGTCATGACAGGGAGCTGATCCCGGGGGGACCTGGCCGGGTCAGCCTTGCTGGATGACGTGGGGAACCGAACACAGACCCACACCCAGGGGCTGGCATCCGGCACTGTCTCCCTCTGGCCCGGCCTCGGCCTGGCTCTGCTGCCGGGGAGGGAGGCTGGGTGGGAAGGGCGCTGGGCTAGCTGTGGTTAGCGGCAGAGGGGCCAGATGCCATCGGCCCACAGCCAGGCTGCCTAGGCAGAGGTGCGGTCGAGACCCAAGCAAGTGTCCCCGTGGGACCCTCTGAGCACCAGCTTCCTGCTCTCTAACAAAGTGTCCTGGCCCCATCCTCTGCCGACACCCTGCGGACACCCGCGCTTACTACCCGGGAGCCCCACGGAATGGAATGAGGCTGCTTTGCAAATACCTTTGGAGGGGAGGGGGGGGGCAGCTTTTCCACCCGAGTCTCTGAAGACGGGTTTTTAGAATTTCACAGAGTGAGCGCTATGTTGCTCTGAGAGCGAAATGACTCAGCCCTTAAATGAGGCTGGAGATTGAACTATCTGGAGATCCGGGGAAAGATACAGGACGAAACAGAGATATTTAGAAAGGTCCAGCTTTCCATGGAGTTAATCCAGGTGTCCAAGATCCCCTTTCTCGGGGAAGAGCTGGGAAGCCCCCTGCAGCAGTCACCTGGGCACGAATGTCTGAAAATGCAGAATCCCAGGTCCTGCCCATCCCTCCCTGGACCAATCTCCAAGGATGGGGTACAGGAATCTGCATTTTTAAACAAGCTCCCTTGGTGATTCTTGTGGATGATGAAGTTCAAGAGCCAAAGGCTGTTCCAGTTGCTTTAGACCTTCCAGGAAGGCAGCGGGAGCCGCAAATATATCTGGGACCTCGCTCTTCCCCGTGGTGCTCACGGTCCAAAGGAAAGGAGCCGATGCAAGGAACTTCTGGCACCTAATAAAATATCCTCATTAAAACCATAAGCCGTCTGGGTTATCCTGCATTTGGGTTAAATTCTAGAAATGCACGGCCACAGGCCACACCCCAGGCATTCTCTACCTGCCCCCACGTGGGCTCGGTCTGTCCTGTCTTCTCTCAGAGAGAAAGGCACCATGAAAAGAAAACTAATTTCAGAAACACGAGGAGAGAGGTTTATTGCTCAGGGTGACAGGAGACTGAGCTGAATCCCAGAAGGCATGGACTGATGGTATCCGGTGGCTCAAGTCAACTTCCCTCAGGACCCAGCTGCTTTCTAAGTAAAAACAGGCTGGCTTTTAGCGGCACAGCTTTGGGAGGTCAGCTGACCATGAGACACACAAACCCCAGATGCCATGACCCTCACCTGAGCTGGCAGTCCCTTAGGGGGGGTCCTAGGGCTCCAACGTCCTCTCCTTCTAGAAGAAGTGCAAGAAAAAGATCGACTAGTTGCAAAGTGACTGAGAGAGCCACCCAGGGCGGGTTTAAATCTACATTTTAAATTAAACAAATTAAATCTACATTTCTGATCATGTAGGGCTAGAAACAGAGCCCTGTGGGGGGGGGGCAGGAATTGGATGCCCCCCCCCCCAGGCCAGGCTTCAGTTCCAAGCTTCCTAAAATGCCTCCCCACCTGATCCAGCTGTCCCCAGAGTTTGGCCCTTACACATCGAGCCTCAGGCAAGACTGAAGTCAAGTAAGTATTCCCAGGCCCGCTGATCTTGCTGTTTCTGAGTGTTTTACCTGAGAAACCCATGTTACGTTTGATAAATTAAATTACCAAATGAGGTAGATAATTCACCTGGGAACAAGGAAGCCAGGGGAAAATTTTATAGACTGGGCATAGATGAATACCAACATTCATCTAAAGGTAATTACAGCAGAGTTGGTTGGTGCTGACCGCTAATGTCATGTTTTTCTCCTTGCTTCTCCTTGGCTTTTAATGCCTGTCTGAACAATAGTGAAAACACCCCCTCGGCTGACTTATGTGGACTTTTGTCTACATGATGCCAATACAACTGGTTTTATTGTGGGTTTTTTTTAGCAGTCTATGGGCTTGGCAAAAATTATGACATGTATCTTTTTAAGATGCATGGTGTTGTGGGTGACAGATCTTTTGTTTTGTTTTGTTTTAGCGCAAGAAGAGGTAAAAGAGATCTAGTTGCATCTGGGAGTATAATAGGTTGCCTACATAGAACAAGCAGAAAGAGAACTTGACATAGTCATTCCCCGACATTGATGGAAACACATCTTGCTGCTTGACCTTGACTGTCTGCTGGCATCATCTACTAGGTCACTACTCCTCTGTCGCCCAATTTTGAGAAGATTTGTGTGAAAAGGGGGATTGTCGGATTCAATTGTGTGTATCTTCTTGGCTCCATACTTATTTTGAACCTCATCGGTACCTTTGGTGTTGGGACAAGCAGGGTGGGAGTGAACAGCTGCTTGTCCCTAGGAAAGTTTACAAAAATGAATGTCTGCTGTGATTCAAACTCGATTCAAACGAATGCGCTCTGAATCAGAGCAAGTTTTCGGGAACACACAACGTCATGTCCAGGCAGTGGTGCGCGGCTAGGTGCTGAACAACCAGCTCTCGGTGGAGCAAAAGTCCTGGTTTTAGTCTTTGCTGATTTTCTTGGCCTAAATATTCCCATCATGGCTGATTTCAAGCTGCCAACGTGATGTCTCCTAACATGGAACTGGGGGTGGGGTGGGGGAACGTGCCCCACGGGCTCTTCCAGGCAGGTGTGAGCACACCTCCAACTATAACTGACAGGTGCCAAGGCATGGGAAGCTACATCTGTCCCTGTTCTGGTCTCCACGAAGACCTTGAAAGTAGGCAAGACTAGGCTAGGCTCAGCTATCTGTTTTCTAAATGGGGAGCTAAGGTAAATCAGACAACATCTTTTCAAGGAGATGTGATGACACTTCTCTGTCTTTCCATACTGGGGACCCCTGGCAGTAAAAAGTGTCCGACTCTTCCCAGTCGGTCCCTGCTGGACCATGTCCTTCCCCCTGTACTTCCAAAGTTAGGACACACAGAGCTGGAAAGAGAGAGTGAGCGCTCGGGGTCTGTGGCTCCCCATCCTCTCTGCCTAGAGGCATCAGAACAGAGGACCAAGAAATAACTGCTCTTAGCATGTACACGTCATCCGAAAGGATAAACAAAGACGGATGGGCAGAAAGCTCAGCCCACTCACCTTGGCTTTCCATAAATCAACATGGGGGCTGCTAATGGGTTGGCATAGGTATTGAAGTTATCATTGTCAATAAAAATGTCACTCTCCCTTCACTGGCACAGGGCACTTTCTTGATCACCTGGGATAGCCTCAACTTCTTGTTGATAGACTCATGGAGACTAGATGTGGAGCCACTGCGATCCTGGAACCTAGTGCCTTAGAACCAACGCTAAAACCCTGCCCAGGTCAGTTTTTGTGGGGGGCTCTCACAGAATGTGCCGGACGAGATGTGTGAGACAAGGTGAAAAGCCTCCTACAAAATCAGGTCACACCTAGGGGTGGGGGCACCAGACAGCCGCCTTCCTTCCACCTCTCCTTGGCTCCAATAGTTATGACGTGTGAATCAGAAGAAGGTGAGTTCAAGGTCAGACGTCCAAGAACATTATCACATGTATTTCCTGCCTATTTAAACCATTTTCATGCTAAGATTGTCTACACACACAGACGTTAGCTTTTGCGGGGATGTGGGGGACCAGAGTTTAATCCAATGTAACATCTCTAAGACCACCGCTCGGCAACAAAGGGGTAGCTGCTAGTTGTTAAACATTTTCCCCTTGGGCTCAGGGTCCCGAGTCCCAGCTGAGCACAATGCAGTGAGTCCCAGCTGGATAATATTTGGGTTAAAGCAGCCACCACTAGCACGTGGAGAAGAGTTAGCCATCCTGGACGTAAGGCCGAATGGCCACTGCCAACCTCACTTTCAGCATGACTGATGTCCCATGGAGACCACCACTATTCTTCAGCATGGAGCCCAACGCCTAGTGGTTAGGAAGCAGGTGGATGCCATGCTTCCCCACCTGCCACCAGCACTGCCTGTCCTTGATCAAGACCAGACTCAGCGTCACTCCTGGGGAGTCTCTGGTGAGTCCAGGAGCCCAAAGGAGCTTCTCCAAAACAAGAGCCCAGAGTGAGTAACCATGGTCATCCTTTGGTGCAAAATAGGCACAGTCTAACCTCTGCCCTTGAGGAACCAGGAAGCAGGCTTCAGGGCCCCTGCGAGCCAGGGAACCGGAATCGCTGGCCGGACAGGTGGGTGGCAGCTGGGGGTGTCCACCCAGGACCCCAAGCCCTCCCTCCCCGCTTCTCACCAACTGTCTCATTCCTCAGTCTCCAGCAAGAGCGGCGTCCTTCACTCAGAGACCGGCAGAATGTTCTGGCTGTGGGAGTCGCCCGTGAGGCCCGAGGAGTGGAGGGAGCGCCTGTGGAGGATCCTGTTCAGAATCTCTTTGCAGCTTTTGCGGTACTGGTGTCGCAGTAAGGAGTACACGAAGGGGTCAGACGCGGCCTTGCTGTAGGCCAAGCACTTGGACAGCACCCCCCAGTGGGAGCCAATGGGCACCGAGGAGGACAGCTCCACCAGCCTGCGGAGACACGGGGAGCCTGTTACCGAGAGCACAGCCTCCTGGCCAAGCCTCAGCTTCTCTGGGACTGCCTCCCGGACTACAACTTACAGCAGTAACAGGGATGGACGGTGGACATCCACCAGGCCCTTAGTTCATTTCAGCTCCTGCAGTAACCATGCACTTTACACGTGTGACTTCGGGGAACCCCGGGAGATGGGACTACCTCCATTTTGAGTGTGAGGCCATACATGTCCAAGGAGGTTGAGTAATTCGCCTAAGGTCACATGGCCAGCAAACTACAAAGGCAGGATTTGAACCCAGGTCTGTCTGACTCTGGAACCCAGGCTTACCTAAGAAACAGGCTAGTGGCTAATTGTGTCCTGGCCAGGGACTCCAACTCTGCTCCTGTCCTGCTATGTGACCCTGGGCAAGTCATTTCCCTTCCTTGGGCCTGTCGGTTTTATATGAAAAAGGAGGCGGTTGAATAAGATTATCTCTACAACTAGAAGAGACTGATTCTTTGCTTCAAATCCAGCGCCACCCTTTTAAGAAGGTTGCCTGGGAGGGAGGGCTGAGAATAATTTTGCAACCATTTTGCAAAGCTCAAAGTATATCCCGCATCAGGAAGAATCCACAGGTGACAAAGGCCTCTTCCCAGGGTTGCGATTCTGGTGGCCCTTGGCCACGGCAGCAGTCAGGGGACCCTCGAATCCACAGGTGACAAAGGCCTCTTCCCAGGGTTGCGATTCCGGTGGCCCTTGGCCACGGCAGCAGTCAGGGGACCCTCAAGTGACCTCATGATACATGGGAGATACAGCCCATGTCTCAGAGGGGCATTTTTCTGAAAGTCCCCCAGTGTCCATCGAAAAACTCCACTCAAATGGCGGTAACGCCAGGCTGTGAGGAAGTGAAAGCCTTCCTCTGTGTAAATGGAATTCCCCCCAAATCAAGCCACTTACTCTTTCTCAAGTGTGTCCAGCACCGGTGGCCATATTTGGACCTTATCCAGCATGGACATAAGGTCAAAAAGGCCACAGCTTGGAAATCCCAAGTTCCCTCTCCCTGCCCACTGCCAGATGAGGAACCTGAGGCCCAGATAGGAGAAGGGGTCACCCAGCGTCACACTGCAGGGAGTGAGAGAGGAAGGTCGGGCTCCTGCGCTCTAACTGGGATCCGGCACCTGTCTTCCCCCGGGGCCCGGGCTGTCTGCACGATGGCAGGCAGCGGCGTTCTCAGTGCGGTGGGCCACCCGGGTGAGGCCGCAAAACAGACTGAGCTTGGGCCGTCACTCTGTGCCGCCAACCGGAGTTTTTTCCTTGGCTTTCTTTGGGCTGAGGGCTGTGAGGACAAGCTCATGAAGGGAAGGAAGAGAAAGCTGGTAGGGTTCAAGCCTCCATTGCCATGCCACCCCCCCTTCTAAAAAAGATTTTATTTACTTATTTGCCAGAGAGAGAGAGAGAGAGAGAGAGCACAAGCAAGGGGAACGGCAGGCAGAGGGAGAAGCAGGCTCTCCGCTGAGCGGGGCTCGATCCCAGGACCCCAGGATCATGACCTGAGCCGAAGGCAGACACTTAACCGACTGAGCCACCCAGGGGTCCCCCTTTTTGGAAAAGACCCTTAATGAACCCATTCTGAAGCCCCCCTGTTTGGCTTCCTGTTTCCAGAACCACTGGCTACCCTTGCTCTCTGACCTTGGGGGAGAATGTGGCCTCGTTTCTGCTCATGCCCTCATTAGCCTGAATGGGGAAATGGAGCTGTTAGCATTTGGGAAAGCTGCACTTTTAAGAAACCTATTTTGGGAAGTGATGACTTTAAGGGGACAAAAACCCTGAATTTAGAATTCACACCTAATAATAACAATGAAATAGCTGAATGCCAACACATTGTTGCTATGTGATGCCAAATGGCTTTTCCAAAATGTCTGCTCTCCTGTATGTCGCTAAATTCAGTCTTAGTGTTCTTGGCTCTCCCGAGAGGACTTATTAAAAGAGCCAAATATCATTAAACCACCCGGCAAGATCAACATGATTATTTGCAGGTTCTGTAGATTTCGCAGAATAAAATGATTTGAGACAATGTAAAATTTCACTGCTAGATAATTAAGAGATAAAATTTATTTCGTTTGCTTCTCAGAGATTTTATGTGAAGTCTCAATTCTCTGCCAGGTCAGGTAATAATAATGCCCAGCTAGTTGCGTGTCTCCTTTGGGCAAAGAACTTGATGTGCGCGGTCTCTTCTCTTACAATGATCCTGTAGAGTGGGAATTATTCCCATTTCACACACCAGGAAATCCAGGCTCAGGGAGCCAGAGGCTCCTACTTGGAAACCTGGTTCCACCAACTGCAGCCCGAGTGCTGGGACTCAGATCCTCCACCGCAGACGGGACAAGGGGAGTTCTACATCTCCCCCAGCCCCAGAACCCCTTCTCCACGGTTCCATCTGCCCGGGACTTTATCACTTGCCCCTGGCCACGGTCCACACAGTGACTCCTGCTCTGAAAAGCCAGCGTGCGCCCTTCATCAGGGCCTCTAGGCAAAGAGATGCTCTGGATCCGCACAGCCTGGATGCTGCTCTGGTGGAGCTGCAGGGCCGGGCTGCCTCCTCGCCATCCCCTTCCGTGCTCAGAGGTGGTGGCGGGCAGACCCACTTCCTGCACCTCTGAGCACATGGACCCCTGCCCCACCCTGTGCACCTGCTGTGACTGGCTTTGCGTCCACCTAGCTCTCCCAGTTCCAGGTCCCCATTTTTTCACGGGGGCCGGGATTTCCACATTGCCACAACTGCTTCTTTCTCATTCTAGATCTGGGCAGGGATACCATGTGGCCCCCTCCAGATGACCTCCAGCCCATCTTACATCAGGTCTAGCTCTGCTCAGCCCCTCCGAGTGCCCTCCCCTCCAGGAAAGGGGCATTATTGTTCTGATCAGTCTTATTCTCCGTGTGGGCAAGGTCACTGCATGCTACACGTTCCTGCCGTGCTGGGTCTCTTCTCTCTTTAGGGAAAGGGAAAAGCACTTGGCGGATGACTGAACTCCCTTCTCCTGCCCCGGATGGCTCTCACCCAAGAGCCCCGAGTTTAGGGATTATTGGGCTTAGGAATTCATAATGTGGTACATTATGTTATAACCCTTTGTTATATCACCTGCCGTGGGTTGAACTGTCTCCCCGAAATTCCTATGTTGAAGTCCTAACCCCCAGGACCTCAGAATGTGACCTTATTTGGAAGTGGGGCTGTTGCAAACATAATCAGTAAGGACGGGGTCAGCCTGGAGTTGGGTGGGCCCCTAATCCAACATGACCGATGTCCCTATAAAAGGGGTAATTTGGCCACAGAGGCACAGAGAGAAGGCCATGCAGAGATGTAAGGCAGAGAGACTGGGGGATGCTCCTACAAGCAGACTGGGGGATGCTCCTACAAGCCAAGGAGCACCAAAGACTGACAGCAGACCCCAGAAGCCAGGGGAGGGCCCTGAAACAAATTCTCCCTCATCCCTGGCCTCAGGAGGAGCCGACCTTGCCAGCACCTTGATCTTGGACTTCGAGCCTCCGGAACTGAGACAATACGCTTCTATTGCTGAAGCCACTCAGTTAGTGGCACCTTGTTCTGACAGCTCTGGGAAACTAATACACACCCAGTGAGGAAGCCTCTGGGGACGCGGGGGGTGGTTAGGCAGGGCCGGTTGTCTGTGGCTATAACAACACAAAACGGCACCAAGTCCCCGTCCCGTTCCTAGAGCCCTGTGTGCAGCGAGGTAGAGCTCAGGGTTTGCAGAAGCTTTGGGCACTGCCTCTTCTTTGACTTCCAGGAAGCAGAGCTTGCTGCCCCCCATCCCTGACCATCCATCAAGCACCAAAGTGACTCTCCGTGTATTTACTGCCTGGGATACGAACCAGGGAAACCTCTGCCAGCAGGCTCTATGCAGGGGAAGACGTTTATGCTTCCTGCCCCTGACGCCCTGACACAGCTCCCCACTCAAACCCCCTAGGGTGAGAGCCCACACTCTGGGTCCGCAGGGCAGACTGGGGAGAGGGAAAGAGATCCAGGAGCCCGCTTTTCCAGCATTCCAGGTGCTTCTGCAGCACGTGGTTCAGGGGTGCGCAGCGAGTCCCTTGGGGGTCTCCGAGCACTGCCAGGATGGAGGGGAGGTGTGAGATGCCGCTGGACTGGGGCCTGTTCACACGTCGGAAGCAGAGCCCAGAGATGGGTATTCTTCTGACTCAGGGTGACGCACAGCAGATCCCTGCAGATCCCCTCCCCGCACCTCACTCCACCAGTCCTAGGTGCCTGGCTCCAACTCTGCACCCCTCTGCCCTGTATTTGTTAGGGGGATTCTTCCAGGGAGCCATGCTCCTCTCTCTCAGCAGGAAGCCCTCGGATCCAGGTCCCTGTGCTGGCTGTCACCACAGAGGGCTGATGAGGCCAGGGAGCCCTGACCCCGCACCCTTCACCCCTGTGTCTCCTCCCTACCCGGCAGCCTGGCAGTCCTGGTCCTCGCAGGGAGGATGGGGGTACCTTTGCCAGAACTCCAAGACATTTTCTGAGCCTCCAGAGAGACCAGTGTCTCCATTCTGCTCGACAATGAGAATCTCCAAGGAAACTAAATTCTGGGCTGAGGCCAGGACCAGTAAGATCAACAGCTGTAGACTCAGCTCCCCTTCTGGGTCCCCTGGGGCTCAAGGCTTTGACAGCCACTTCACAAACATTCTCTCAAGCCCCTGATAGAGGCCCCCCTGCTGTACAGAGGAGGAACCACAGCACGGTGAGGTGCCAAGGCCACACAGCCTGGAAAACCCAGGATTGGAAGCCTGGGCTGTGGGCACCAGTGACCACGTGCCTGCCTGGCGCCAGGATGCCCCTCCCAGCTCCTCGACCCGGTTCCAGGGTACAAAGACCTTTACCTTCAACTCTTGCATGTAAAGCGGTAAATTAGCGCCCTCTCTGTACACCTTCAGTACCTCCTTCATCTCTCCTCCCCACGCTGCCGTGCACACGCATGCCTGTACACACACACACACACACACACACACACACACACGCTGTGCACCAAAGGCAACATGGGCCACAGACATTCTTTGGGAAGCCAGCCTGATGTCTTCCCAAGACTCCTGGAGAACTTGTGTATTTGAAGAACTGTAAGTAATAAGCTGACACTTTACATTTTCATGAGACATTAGAATGGAAGGCATTTTATTAAAAGAATACTAACACTGGACAACCACCTGCATATTAAACCGCTCTGCCATCTACATAATTCCATGACTTTGAAAAGCCACAACAATGGTGCTGTCAGATCCACTAATGCTTCAAAGCCGCACTCTGGTGATTTGGGACAACCGTAATTATTCGGAAGCATATGTCACTGCAGAGATAATAGCCTTAGGAATGCTTCTAGACATGTGAATTTTAATTCAGAAAAAATTAATTAGAGCTTTTGGATGAGAATCTGTTGCGGATCTTCAGACCCTGCTCAAACACTTGGATAAAGTCAAATGCGACCCATCAGGGCTTCAAGGACATGGGAGCCGGTATGAGTGTGTAATAGAAGGTAGTGACTCCCCGTAAGAGCGAAGGTGGAGATTTCCAGATGTTTTCCACGGTCATCTGCCATGCCCCAAGGTGCAGGTTTAAGTGGATCTTTGGTTGGGACAGTCAGTGGAACTTTCTGAAAGGTATTTATTTGCTGCACGGTCCGCACTGTGCCAACCAAGTCTACTGATAGGTCCAGCTGCCAGAGCTGATGGCCTCTGGGCCCTACTCCCGGTCTACCGAAGCTGCTATCAGCCAGGTGGTCAGAGATGGCCCCATGCAAACCCACCACTTCTACCTGCCTCTACCCATAAGAGTCTGGGGGCTATGTCGGGGTTCATACCGAGATGCTCGGGCATAGGAAGTTGGATGGACATCCACCTTGTAGTTGGGCATCTCTATATTTCCAGTTGCCTGGTCCCTAGGCTTTGGAGATGCAGCATGGCTGCGAGGCTAAATTATTGCCAACAGGTTTGATACTGACCTTTAACCCATAATTCTGCCAGTTATTACTCCTGTGACTTGAGGTAACTCATCTTACCTCTGACCCTTGGTAAGACAAGGATTCTAATACTTACCTTGCAGGAGAGCTGTACTAGGTACAATCAGGTGTGTACTGGTAATCTCTCGGTGCATTACAGGTGTCCAATGAGAGGTGACAGGTGCAGTTATCAAGACTTCGTGTTCTCCAAGAAGGGGAGCTTGAGACCCTATCTGAAGACCTGAATGGTTCTTGACCCAGGCATGATGCTTTCCCCCACCTAAGAAAATTATCAGACAGATGGGAATAGTTGGGGACCCCCTCTGAGCCAGCCAGATCTTCCTGATCAACTCAAAAAGGTGGCAGAGCTCACCGCAGAAGCCCCTTCTCTTCTCCAGTGTTCCAGTTCTGCCAGCTCCCAGCGTTCACCACTGTGGTCCCGACGCGGACCCACCCTCTTGCACGCATCCCCATTTATAAGGCTGGAATGGGTGCAAGCAGCAAAACAGGCCACGTGGATAGACAGTCACTGCAGAGGGGGGGCAAAGATGAGCTTCCCAGCTGGCAGCTCAATGATGGGTTTAAGCGACACCTGGACAGCTGGCTCCCGGTCATCCCCCAAACTGCATCTTTCTGGTTCTGAGTGGGTCACGGCACAGAGTGCCTTCCTACTTCCTTCTGGGAGGAAGGCAGGAGTCCCCGTGTACCCAGAGGAGAAGCAGAGCAGTGCAGCGCGGACTCCGCACACGGGCTTTGGTTCCAGGCAGACCTGAGCTGGGACCACGGCTGAGTCAATGACTGGATCGGGTGAGGCTAGAACCTGTCTGAGCCTCAGTATCCTCATCTCGAAATGAGGATGGGATGTAAGCACGGAGGGTGGCGCAGGTCCAGGCACAGAGGTGGGACTCAACAGGATTCGTTTCGGAGCCAGAGCTGGTTCTGGGTCTTGACTTTTTTCCTCTCTGAATTCCACAGGGTCTGGCAGTTGCTGCCTCGGTGGTTTTGACTGTCATTTCCATGCAGGGAGCGAGGTAGAGAACGATGAGTCGGTGCTGCATCTGGAGAGTCCCCGGTGCCGCTCCGTGGCTATCCAAGGCTGGCCTCAGGCCGCCCTGCTCCCTGTGCCTTGTGAGCCCAATGACCTTTGCAGTTCCTTCCCTCTCTCTGTGCCTCAGTTCCCCCGTCTGCAGAGTGCAGCTCGCACGGCTTGCCCAGCCCACCCCTCAGGAGCACTGTAGGGTCCAGGAGGATAACATGAAAGTGCCTGGAAGGCACAGCATGTCAGGTCCAGCTAACCTGGTGCCAGAACGTAACTCCTAGCTCCCACGGGCCCACCTCTGCCCGACATGCTGCCTCCTGGTGCTTGTTAACCCTCGTGAAGCCAGGAGCCCTACACACCTCAGGGACCTGACTCCTGGCACGGTCCACACCCACCTCATATTCTGGTTGCTTCTTTAGGCCCCAGACTGCCGCTGAGCTCAATTCACTTGAACCATCATCAACCAAGCACCCGGCAGGTTGGAGAGACACAGATGCCTACCGCCCCCAGGAGAGCCTGTGTTGTGTGACCAAGGAGGTGACCTCCTTCATCCTGAGCTCTCAAACTCTCCAGGGCTCACCCCTGCCCTCTTCCCAGGGTTTCTGCCTGTCTCAGGGCAGGGTGGCACTCCACAAGGCCTGCTGAGGGTCAGCCGGCTGCCTGAGTCCCGGAGGACCTATGTGATGGTTAATGTCACGTGTCAGCTTGACTGGCCACGGGTGCCTAGATTAAACATTCCGTTTCCAAATGTACTTAGCAGTCGAATCAATGCGCTCAATAAGGCAGATTGCCCTCCCCAACTGGATGGGCCTCAGCCAACCTGCTGAGGACTTGAATAGAGCCGGAGTCAGAGGAAAGAGGAATTTGCCCCTTTCTTTCTGGCCTCACTGATTGAGCTGGGACATCTCGTCTCACCTTCTCTGGCCCTTGGGCCACGACTTATACCATCAGCTCTCCCAGATGGCTGGGCCTTCAGATTCAAACGGAGTCACGCGCCAGCTTTCCAGAGTTTCCAGCTTACAGAGGGCAGATTGGGGGCCTTCTCACACTCTCTCTACTATCGACCGCTCTGTCGATCTATCGACCTATGTGTTTGTCTTACTTGTCTGTTTCTCTGGAGAATCCCGATACAACATGGTCATTTGACAAGGTGACCTACCCCCGTGGGCAAGAGGGCTCTGGGGAAGGGAGTCAGGGAGCAATCTTTGCATGCCAGATACTATCATGCACAGCCACAGACGTGAGTGAGAAAGCAGGGGAGGGGTGGAGTCTGCGAAGACCCACTGGAGAGTTCTGAGAGTAAGAAGAGCTGGTAGACAGCCCATTGAGGTTGGAGGCCCAGATGCAGCACGGACTCAGTGCGAGACTCTAGGCAATGCAACGGCCCCCTACAACCCAGGCTTGTTTCCTCATCAGTGAAGTGTGTGTGTGAGTGTGAGTGTGTGAGTGTGTGTGTGTGTGTGTGTGTGTGAACTGGAGCTGTGGTTCTCAACACCACTCAGGATTAGAATCCCCTGGGAGGTTTTAAAACCACCGATGCCAGGCACCACACCTGGGGATGCTAATTTAACCGGTCCAGTGTGAGGTCTGGGGGTTTAAGCTCTCCAGGTAACGCTAATGTGAAGCCAAGCTGGCAACCCACAGCAGCTGATTGGGAACTGAAAACCACACAGCCGGTGCCCCTCTCCTCAGGCAGGGGAGGCACTCATTCACTGCCCTTCCCACCCACTCCCGGCCTGGCTTCACACTGCCTCTCAGCACGTGTTCAGCTGGGCACAGGCTGTGGGTTCCTACTGGCCCCCAAGGTGCAACCAGCTTGCGCTCCCTGTATGAGATGCCCATGAGGGGACCTTCCGCTTCCAACACCCACGGCTCTAGGTTCTCCACAAGGAATCACTTCCTGCAAGAAGGTGAATCCTGAACTACGCTTCGGGAGCAGGGTCTCTCTTCAGCTTCTACTGAGGTGGGAGGTCGAGTGTACACTTGGAAACCAGGTTGAAAAGAGCAGGAGAATCTGTCACCACCTGAAGCAACCTGCATTCCAGTGTTGGTGACAATAGACAGGGTTATCTGATGGACTCCCTGTACTCAGTGTGTGGTTCCTGGCCTGGACTTTCAGCAAGAAGGGAGAGTTTGGGGCAGGTTCTCTGGGGGTGAATATGAGAGCAAATCCTGCCCCACCCCACCCTGTTTGGCAGTGTGGACACCCTGGCCATGGAACTGTGGTTCTGATGTGACCTGGGCCACACCCAGCACACACCTGGAGCCCACAGAACTCCCCACATGTAACGAGCACGCGGGCACACGCCCATCTCCCTGGGGTGTGCCTGGGGCCTCCCGTGACCATAAGCACGACGCACCCATCAGAATCTCTTCTCCCCTCAGTCATAGGAGGGGTGTAGATGGAGCAGGTGGTTCCAAGAGGGGTATAATTTCATGGGAGCTAACTCTGTGTTTATGTGCCAGCCATAAACATCGCTCCCTGCCACCCTAGTTGGGGTCTGATGTCCCCCCATTCAGGCCGTCCAAGAGCCCCTGCCTCGGTGCCCCTGAGGTGGTGGAGGGAGGCAGTGACTTTGTTGCGCCATGGATGCTCCTCAATAAACTCTGAGATTGGGCAGGACACTGGATAGGGAAGGAAGGGAGGCAGAGAGTCCTGAGCACTCTTGGAGCGCAGCAGGAACGGGGGCTCCAGGGAAGTGAAGGTCACGTGATATGAGCATCTAGAAGTCAAGGGAAAGACGAAGCTGGGAGGAAGGGCTTCAGCACAACTCCTGGCCTAGGCCTCTCTGACTACAGACGAGTGCTGTCCAATAGGGGACAAGGCAAGCCACAGGTGTGCAAAGATGCCCGTGAAATTAATTTTAATCGTATAGTTTATTTAATCCAAGATATCACCATTCCCCATGGAATCAATATAAAAAGTATATATATATTTGGTCATGCTAAGCCATGGAAACCCAGTGTGCATTTTATACCTACAGAGCGTCTCAATTCAGACAGGCCGTGTTCAAGTGCTCTAAAGGAACCCATGACTGGTGAACCCCTGCAGGGCTCTAAATCTGGCTCATGCTGTCCCTTCTGCTTGGATCGTCCCTCCAGCATAGCCACGCCCACTTCACAAGGTTGGTCCAGGAAGCTCCAGCCAGGCGAGCTCGCTCCTGCCTCAGAAATATTGGACGCTGTACGTATCGGATGACGTCACATAGTGTTCTGTCTGGGTGCGAGGGCCGTATCTACAGGGTCAGTGTCTCCGCAGAGGAGGTCTCCTGAAGGACCTCACCAACCTATGCCTCCTCTGCAGGGTCTTTTTTATGCTCTGCACAGAGAAGGTGCTGGAGAAACGTGTGCTGGAATGAAATGAGGGAATGTTTGCATATTTTATGAGGTTTGCTTAGGACGGTTCCTTTGTTCACATAAGAAAGCCAGGACAGGAGCAGGGTGGACTGGTGGCGGTGGGGGAAAGAGTCTCTTCGATAAATGGTGTTGGGGAAACTGGATGGCCACATGCAGAAGAATGAAACTGGACCACTTTCTTACGCCGCCCACAAAAATAAACTCAAAATGGATTACAGACCTAAATGTCAGACCTGAAGCCATAAAACTTCTAAAAGAAAATACAGGCAGTAATTTCTCTGACATCAGCCGTAAAAACACTTTTCTAGATCTGTCTCCTCAGGCAAGGGAAACAAAAGCAAAATTAAACTATTGGAACTACACCAAAATAAAAAGCTTCTGCACAGCAAAGGAAACCATCAACAAAGTGACAAGGCAACCTACGGAATGGTAGAAGATATTTGTAAATGACATATCCGAAAAGGGGTTCATCTTCAAAATGTATGAAGAACTTACACAATTCAACACAAAAAGAACAAATAATCCAATTAAAAGATGGGCAGAGGACCTGAAGAGGCATTTTTCCAAAGAAGACAGACAGATGGGCAACAGGCACATGAGAAGACGCTCAACATCACTCATCGTCAGGGAAATACAAATCAAAACCACAATGAGATAGCACCTCACACCTGTCAGAATGGCTAGAATCAAAACCACAGGAAATAACAAGTGCTGGCAATGATGTGGAGAAAAGGGGGCCTTCGTGCACTGCTGGTGGGGATGCGACTTGGTACAGCCACTGTGGAAAACAGTATGGAGGTTCCGCAAAAGATTAAAAATAGAATTACCATATGATCCAGTAATTGCACTACTGGAGATATATCCCAAAGAAAATGAAAACACTAATTTGGAAAGATATATGAATACCTGTTTATAGCAGCATTATTTTATAAAAGCCAAGATATGGGAGGAACCCAAATGTCCACTGACTGATGATGAATGGATAAAGATGTAAGATATATATATATATATATATATATATATATATATATATATATAGTGGAATATTACTCAGCCATAAAAAGAATGGAATCTTGCCATTTGTAACAACATGGATGGAGAGCTAGGGAGTATAACGCTAAGTGAAACAAGTCAGAGAAAGACAGATACTATGTGATTTCACTCATATGTAGAATTTAAGAAACAAAAAAGAACAAACAAAGAGAAAAAACAGACAGACAAAAAAACAGACTCTTAAATACAGAGAACAGAGAGGTGGTCGCCAGAGGGGAGTGGTGGGCAGGGGCTGGGTGAAATAGAGGGCATCAAGAGTACACTTGTCAGATGAGCACAGAGTAATGCAGAGAATTGTTGAATCACTGTATTATACACCTGAAACTAATACCACACTGTTTGTTAATTATACTTCAATAAAAAAGTAAAGTTAAAATTTACCCCCCCCCCAAAAAAGAGTCAAGATAGGAGCTGGGACGGTGGTGGCAGTGAGTGGGCCTGGGGGTGGCTTCCCCAGAGCTGTATTTTGTATGTATGAGGTTTTCTGGGCATAGCTTTTTCTCCTTAGTAAGTTGCCATTCATCCCCATAAAAGAGGAACAGTTCTGTGAATATTTTTAAAAACCCCAAGTGCATCAAATCCATTTGGAGGGAACATATTGCATTGTGAATCTACTATCAATTTTACTGAAATGTTATTTTCTGGGCACCATTAGATGAACCAGGCTATAATCAGAAAAAAAGGAAAATTTTGTTGGGAAATGAGATTAAGCCAGAGAAAAATCCAATAGTTTAAAGCTGGAGCCACATTACCTAGTCTCCTCTGAGGGTTCAAGTTCCTGTCGTCAGCCCACAGGTCCCCTCTCCGGTGGGATCTAAGAGGAGAGCCGTCTGCCTGCCCTCCCCTCCCATTGCCTCTTTCCTCGTTGGATTAATCCCCTCAATGCACGCACCAGCCCATCACAAGTACAAGGGAGGGAGTGCCAACCACAGATGTCATCCATGCCAGGCCTGTGCTATCCACGCTCCCCATGCTCAAAGGCTTCAATCCTCAAAACAACCCTAAGTGGCAGGCACTGCTCACTTCGATGGGAGGCCGGAGGCTCAGAGAGGTGGTATCACTGGCCCAGGGTCACACAGCAGGAAGAAGTGCAGCTGTGGTTTGAACCCAAGCGGGCACGTTCCAGAGCCTATGCTGGTCACCGCCCTGTGGCCCCGCCCTTAGACAGCAACAGAAACCCACTTGTCTCTGCCTGGGTTTCGTGGCCCTTGGAAAACCTGATCTATGCAAGCTCCGGAATCCTGGCGGGATGTGGCGCATCTAGACCAAGGGTTCTCACCCAGGGGTGATGCTGATCCCCAGGGCAGTGTCTGATGACATTTCTAGTTGTGAACACTGGGGAGCAGGAGCGGGGTAGTGGCGAGTCGTTGGGTAGAAGACACAGTGCTGCTAACGGCCTCCAATATGAGCAGCCCCACCCGAAAGGGGATCCCACACAAAATGTCAGTAGTGGGGAGGGGAGGTCTAGTCAACGGTTCTAGAAGGAAGAACTATCGGCTCTTGCTCTGCCCAAGTCAGACCTACCCAGAGACCCGCAGACCGTCCCAGGTCCTACATGCAAAGCGAGAATTCCCCCAGAGAAGGCAGCTGTGAAGAGATAGGGGAAGACGCTCCAAGAGAAGAAAAGATGGGGGCTGCCGTGGGGGAGCAGGGCCCCTAGGAGGAGGGGACAGATGTTCTCCTGGGCCAAAGAAAGCGGATGGCACTACAGGGAACCAGATGTCAGCTCAGGAGAAGGACGCACGGGAGGTACAGGGAGACCTTACAGTGGGCTCCGCCTCCCCAAAGCATGCAAGCCCACCCTGGGAGAGAGCTAGGCAGGGGGTCCCTTCCGCCTGCCAGCTGAGGACACCACGGGATGCTGGGATGCTGGGCTGTGTCTTCATTCAATCTCTCTCTCTCTCTCTCACACACACACACACCCTGCACAGATCCTACTTCCCAGGCTCAACACCCACTTCCTAATCAAACATCAAAGTCCCTTTTTATCGTCAACTTCCTAAACAGTGAAGCCATTCCGGATACAGAGTTGTGGTTTCTTTTTCCCCTCCAGTGTGCAAAACTGATGGGATGATGCTTTTTTGCCTGGCTAAAGCACAAGAGAGAAATCCTGCAGCTAGAGTGGGTTGGCTTTTGGAACGCACGGCCCCGCGGTCAGCAAGCTGCACCTCGGAGCACAGGCGGTGGAGGATGGGAGCGAAGGTGGCCAGCTCACAACGCCTGCGCTAACGAGCGGGAGGTGCCCAGAGCGGCGGGACAGGCAAGCCTACCTGGCTGGGCACGGGGCGAGCTCCCTGCTCCCTGGGCCGATGGCACGTGGTGCCTGCTGTTGACCAGGGTGTCCAGGCAGAGGACGCCCAGGGAGCAGGGCCACACCGTGCTCAGTGGGCAGTAGGAACCCAACCAGGGCAAGGTGTTTCCTCTGTCCATTCTCCACTTTCCTTTCCTTTTGGGGCTCTTGGGGCTACACAGTTAGACGATGTGATTTGGGAATCAAGGGGAGAGTCTTTCCCATCCCTTCTGGTTCTGAAGGCTGCATGCGCCCTCCTTCTCACCAAACCTGTCAAGTTCACTGTCACCCCAACACCCGCTCTGGAAACATGTGTCCGAGAGAGAGGCCAGTGACTGCTCCAGGTCACGTGGGCCCTGCTTTGCCCTTCAAAGGCCCAGTCCGGCCGGTGAGGCTCACCTGGTGATCACGTAGGGCGCGAAGCATATGAGGAAGGTCCCTATGAAGGTGCTGATCTTCCTGGTGGCGCGCTGCCGCCTCCTTCTCTGCTCCTCCAGGCAGCGTTCCCGCACACTGCGCATGAGAGAGGGGAGGATGACTTGCTATTAATGAACACAGGCAGGGCGTTGAGTGCAGGGGCTCGGGGAGGAGCCAGAGAGACCTGAGGTCAAGTCCCGGCCATAGGCGTGTGAGACCTTGGACACGTGCATGACCTAGGACACGTGCGTGACATCGCTAAGCCTCAGGGTCATCATCTGTGAAATGTGCACAGTAATATAATAAAATGCCACCAAGGGCTCTTTGGAAAATTAAATGCAAAAAGCACACAGATGCACGGAATGCATTCAATGCGTAAAGCACATAAAGCAATTAACACAGTGCCCAAGGGCAAGTAAACATAAATTCTCATTGTTACTACTCATGAAATTCACTGATCACCTGCTGTATGCCAGTGCCAGAGTCTACATTCTCTGAGTAGTATCTCTAATTCTTGTCTTTACTGATATTCATCTTGCTGGGTGTGCTCGACCTGCCACGTGGGTTTCACCTGCCCTGTTTTACAGTGAATAGCATGAGCTCAGTGAAGCCAACTGGTTTGCCCAGCTGGTAAATGGAGACAGGATTTGAAGCCTTGGCTGTTTCTCAAAGCTGGTCCTTTCTACCTGGGCTGACCTGGACTCTTCCTTTCCTCCACGCCTTCAGTCCTGGATTTTCCATCCCAAAGCCTCAGCCCTGCCTGCAGCTATAGACACTGCCTTAGGGGGTCACAGGGAGAAGTCACTTGGTTCCTTCAGGGACCAAGCTCAGTGAAGCTAATAGAACGTTTAGTCTCTGGGAAATCAGGGACACAGCTTAGAGGATGGAATCAGGAGCTTGCTGCCTATGCTTCTAACCACAGCCCGGTCCTGACTCCACCAGCTCCAGGGACTTTCGAGAACTGACATCTCATGCCAACTGAGAGAAGTGGTTTGTGCAACCTATTTCCTGTAGGCACAGGGTAATTCATGAGCACCAGTGAGCTTTCCGTTACCACCATCAGAGAGCCCGAAGGGCCAGTCCAGCTGTAAGGTCTCACATGCTCCTTTCCACGGGATTCCATGTGGGCAGGTGTTTCTACTATTTATTTATTTATTTTTAAGATTTTAACTATTTGAGAGACAGAGAGCGAGCATGAGCAGGCCGGGGGGGCGGTCAGAGGGAGAGGGAGAAGCAGACTCCCCACTGAGCAGGGAGCCCGATGCAGGGCTCGATCCCAGGACCCTGAGATCATGACCTGAGCTGAAAGCAGATGCTTAACCGACTGAGCCACCCAGGCACGCCATCTACTGTGTATTTTTAAAATAAATCACATTATTCCAAAAACGCACAAGGAGGAAGACTGCAGACAGAGCTGCCCAGGATGTGGAGATAATCTGGCCGATAATATAGGCCCTTGCTATAGAGCCCCAGCTCCAGAATTAGGCCAGTCTGTTCAAGGAAAGCAAGGGGCGGAGGGAATGTGCATGAGCCAGGTTCACAAGCAGCATGAATGCCAGGGGGGCGACCTCCCCCTCCTTCCACAAGGACTACTGTTTTAACAGTGAATTAAAACGGGCCCCTGAAATTCTTGCAGGACTTCTTCCCCTTGCCTTGGAATGTAGAGTTGGGAACTGGAGTTTGGTTTTATACAAACAGGTTTCACACTGGCTGAAAAAGTATTAACCATTAAATCACACTAGTAATTAATTTATAATAACTAATATTAATAAAAAACCACATTTCTTGAGGCTTTAACCCGTCCCATCTTAGACACTTTGATGGAGATTCATGTGCGTTAGTTTATTGATGCTCACAATGTCTCTGTACATTGACGACGGATACAACTATAATCTTTTTTTTTTTTTCAAATAAGCAGATGAGGCACAGAGGGGTTAAGTAACTTGCTCAAGATCACACAGCTGGTGAGTAGTGGTGATAGGATGACCAACTTGTCCTGGGTAATCAGGACTGTCCTGGTTTTAGCACAGAAAGTCTCATATCCTGGATGCTTTGCATGGGACTGGCCCAGTTTTAAAATGGAAAACCCGCCTCCACCCAGAGCAATCCAGGACAGTCTGTTGCCCCCGGTGATAACAGGATCTGAACCCAGGCCATCTGACTTTGGAGGCTTGGGTGTCGTCTCCCAACTAGTGGGGGGTCTTCACCAACCCCTTGGGAGGCACCAGGGCATCATCTTATCCAGAAAATCTGAAGAATACAGCCAGTGGGGGAGGAGGACTGGGAGACTTCATCTGAGGTCACCCAGCAAGAGTCAGTCTTAATCTCCTGGCTCCCCATTTATACTTGGGTCTCTGCAGAGTCTTCTACCAATGTCCTCTGGCTCTCGTAACATGTGCACGATATGGGTGGGCATGGAGAGAAGGCACAAGTCCCCACCCAGGAGGTCTGGATGCCATGAGGTAACCAATTCATCTTGGTCTGCCCAAGATGGTCCTGGTTTTAAAACCCAAAGTCCTGCATCCTCAGAGAGCCCCGTCAGTACTTGGCAAACCAGGACGATGGTCACCCTAGGGCATGTGCGTTTGGTATATTCTCCATAACACAGGCCCTTTTGTTTTAATATTGAAATATATCCCCCCAAATGTTCATGTAATGGACTTGAGAATTGCTGGAGATTTGGGACCTGAGCCATCATGGTACACTCAGCCCCTGAGAGGCATAAGGCATTCTAGGTATCTCCTAAAAAATGAGCACCACATCAAGGGTACCCCAGAGAAACTGATGGTGGCACTGGGGCTGGGCCCTCCTCCCGTCTGTGACCGTGACAATGTTGTCCATTTCTCAGATGCTTCAGAATAACCCCAATGAATGAAGGAGCTCTGAGTGAGATGCCCTAGTCCCAGCTCTGCCCTCATTGCTGTGTGGCCTTGGGGAAGTCACTAAACCTCTCTGAATCTGGTTCCTCGTTTATCCAAGGGGAATTTCATAATAGCTATAACTAGAGCTACCATTTATCAGGCACAGAAATGACTCATCAGCTAGCAAGCTCTTGAGGAGTGAGGAGCTTCCTCCGGCACCCCCAGGACGGACTGAACTCCCTGCTGAGGGGCTGAGGACCCAGTTGTCTCCCCTCTCCTGGCTGCGCCAGATAGTCCTTCCTTAAAGACATGAGGAATACTTAAAAGCAGATATTGGTAAAAGCTTCGGAGGTCTTTGGGAAGAAAAACAGACATATTTCAGTGACCCGAAAGGAATAAAATAGACATTGTATAGACTGGAATGATCAGCGTCCCTACTGTACACGGTCAAAATCTGTGGGGAATAATTCTCTCTGTTCTTGCAAAGCTTTGTACAGCAGGAAGCATTGCATGGCGGGCACTTACAGACAAGTTACTTCTGTGGGTGCCTGCAGTTCAAAGCTCAACATCTGACATCCAGAAAACACCTAATCCGTCTATGTGGTATGAAGGGATGAGCCCTTAAAAAATCTCTTAGAAAATTAAGTCTCAATCATTTTTTTAAGTGACCTCCTCAAAAGAGATGATGGTAGAAACCTGTTCTGAAACCGATTTTTTTTTTAAGTGAGCCTTAAAAATCTTGAGCCAATTGGACAAAGCAAGACCATGAAAGCTGCCACTAACCTGGAGGCCTTTCTTGTTAATAGTGTGGTAGTAAGCGTGTGGCCCCAGAGCCTGACGTCTGGGTTCAAATCCAGGCTTTGCCACTTAATTGCTGTGTGGCTTTAGGCAAGTTACACAACTTCTCTGTTCATCAGCCTCCTCATCTCTAAAATGACAGTTCTAAGAGTACCTATCTCCTAGGGTCTTATTGAGATTAACATCCAAAAAGTACCTAGGACAGCGTCTGACTCAGTAAGCACTCAATAAACGCTAACCATGATTATTATCTATTCAACATGTTTACTGAATGATTACCATGTCCCAGCACTATCTTGAGCTCCAAAACCACAGGGCTCCCTCCCACTATAAAAGTCTTCTTTCTGCCCTGTGCATGTATGAGAGACAGACAGACAGAAAGACAGAAAGAGCGGCAACCAGGGGCCATGCCAGAGGAAGGAGGTCTGAGCTGACTCCTGACTCTCATGCTGGCTCTGTGACCCTCTCTGGCCTCCAGGAACCCAGTGGATACTGTCTTAATGGCCCTTGGCATGCCGCAGGTGTCTGAGGTGGATGCCGTGTCTGGGTTAGCATCCACATGGGCCTAGGCATGTCTCTGCTCTGAGACAGACTGGCTAGACCCTACAGTCACACAGTCATGTCTAGTATGGGAAACCCCCTCATCCCCCTAACCCAGCTCACAGATGGAGAAAATGAGGCTCAGAGAAGAGAGGAACTTGCCCCCCTCCCCCAGAGAGTGAGATGCTAGCAGAGCTAGCACCCAGTTACTGACTCCCGGTATGGCGCTCCTGGTCAGGAACCACACGGCTGCTTCCCCAAACTCCTGCAAGAGGACGGATCCATCTTCCCTGCCCAGAGCCCCTCCTCCCCCCCTATTTCCAGGTAAGGCCAGGAGGATGGCAGCAGAAGGAGGGCAGGGCAGCCGTGCAACCCTCTTGCTTATCATTATTGTGAAGCACAGGATGAGAGCAGCTTGCCTGCGCCCAGAACAACAGAATAAAATCACTCTGCACTTGCTCTCATTTTTTCCCCCACCACAGCTTTGCAAAACTGAGCTCCTTGACATCTTGTAGCCCTGTGAGCTGTTATTTTATTTATTTGCAGATAAGGACACAGAGGGCCAGCTGGGCTTACACCATGCCAAGGGTCCCACAATGAGTTTAGGACAGAACCAGGACTCCTGACTCCAGGATCTGGGGTGTTTCCCCCAGATCCCACTGCCCTCCATAGGATCACAGAGAAATAAGCAAGCTGCGTCTAGCCACATGAATGCATTCTCCAGATAGTTCTGGGCAGCTGGAGTCCTCAGACTTGTAGGCTGACTCTGCAGTGCAGAGGGTAAGGGGCCCCAAATTCCCCTGGCCAGCAACATCCTCCCCAAGTACAAGCAAGGGCACCAGCGTGGGGCTTTCCAAGAGCTGCCATAGGACACAGCTTCCTTGTGACAAAGAGATGGGCTTTCTGGCATCGTAACATATGGGGCCAAAGAGATGTTCCCCAGTAGGCATCAATAAATGGCAGAATGAACAGAGAAGGCCAGGAATATCTGAAGTGAATAAATGAGACGACCACAGCCCAAATCTTCCGGTCCCAGACACCACCACGCCCGGCACGATGGTCTGGGCCCTCAGTGGTCTCCAGATGACGGCAGTTGGTCCTGAGCGCATGCTCCAAGTACCCCCAGGGCAATCCAGATTTGTTTTCTGGCTTTTAAAGAGAACAAAACAAAAGGCAAGGGAACAGGCTGACCAATGGTGGAGCTGACCTTGAGTTTGGGGCCAGGATGCTGGTGTGGAAAGTCATGTCCTCAGATCTCACAAGAGGGGACCTTATCCTGGGTCCTGGATGGTGAGGCGGACTACGCCCCTCCCCACGAAATGAAGACTTCATGTGCCCACCCAGAGCCCACATCATCCATTCTAGATCAAGCTCCAAGGACCCGGAAGCCGGAATTCCCTGCCCAAATGCCCCGATCCTACTTCCAGAACATGAGCAGGCACCGTCCCCAGGCCCATCCTCCAGAGGGTGGACAATGCCACAGGTGTGCTCGCTTGGGGCCTGAGTAGTGGAGGCTCCTCGTGGTACTGGGTAGAGCCAGGGGTGGGAAGGAGAGGCAGGGGCTGTGTGCTGGGAGCCAGCTCAGCTTTCCCCACCATGGACGAGGCTGAACTCCAAGGAGCCTGAGAATTCTAAATTTGAACCCAGCCTTGCAAAGTGTTATAAATGTATACTTGTCAAGGTAGGAGGATAGAACATATTTCATTTAACAGTTTGTAAGCTTAATTTAGAACTTCTAAATATTTATATAGATGATTTATGAGCCTCTATTTGCACTTTTGTCCCATCTATAAATCTTAGGGGCAGAACCAGGCACAAGTTTTGGCTTGAAACACATCCTAGACCTGTTAAATTAGGCAAGTGCCCTTGCCCTTCTTCCCTGGGTCTCCCAATTTCCTCACCTGTAAAATCAAGGGCACAGTGAGGTTATCTCCATGGGCCCTTCCATTTCCTATGCCACAGCTTGGATGCCCTCCAGGGTGGACCCTTTAGCCAACCCTCCCTAGACCCTGATCACAAGGATGAGTGTGCTTCACCGTCCCGTGGAGAAGTCCCTGGCCCATCCCGGTGAGTGGCGGCCCTCAGCTGGACTGGGGTACCAGGGATGTCACGTCGGTGCCCCGGCACCCCACCTTTGTCCCACGTCAGGTGAAAGCCCACAACTCTCAGCACCAGGGAGAGGACCCACCAGCCCTCGTCCGGAGCTGTGGTTTGGGAGAACAGAACCAAGCAAATGGAGCAATCAGAGGACCAGGTGGGTAATAAATATTAGGAATTCTTAATTGCTTTACGAATGTCGCAACTTGAAAAACCACCACAGGAAGACAGGAGTGGGGAACGTCTCTCAGGACAGATTTAATTTAAACCAGAGGGTCTTTTGGCGTTATTGAAACCAAGGAGTCCAGCCTGCCACTCACGGGGTTAAACACTCTGTGGGAAGAGCAGGCCCCAGCAGGGAGCTTTCTGACAAACGTCACCCTGGGCCTCAGGGAACTCAAAAACGGGTCCCTCCTAATTAAGTCTCAGGAGGCCGTTAGTGAGGTGGCTGTTAAGGAAAACTTCCAGCGAGCAATGACTCCACCTCCTGCCCTGGCTGTCCAGATAAGGAAGCCTGGCTTCTGCTGATCCCCAGGTGCCCCTGGCTGTCGACACCAAACCAGCCCGGGAGGCTTGGCTGATCTTTCTGGAGCTTTCGTGCCTAGGGCTTGGAGGCTCGAGGGGCAGCCTTCTCCGTCAGACCGAGCTAGCTCTGCAGTTTCTCCGTTACGGAGAGGAAGAGTTTAGAGCTGCCAGGAAAGAAGGCTGTGGATCAGCTGTGAGGAAGCTGGTGCCCTCCTGTGTGTGCCCATCACCCACCCTCTCGCTCTGGGGACCTGACTCTGTGCAGAAGGCGGGTGGGGTTCACTGAAGGGACAGTGCCATCACATCTGCTTGCTACGCCGTAACCTCAGGCCGGCTCTCGGCCGGTGGGGTCTGTCTGAACTGGCCGAGGGCCATCCCTGCCCCAGGAGCCCTTCCCCTACCCTGGTGCAGACTAGCGCTATCCCTTGGCCCCGCACCGCCCCATGGCACTGGGAGTCGGGGTTCCTGAAAGCATCCCGGGGCTTCGAAGAGGTCAAGGTTCCCCCAGAGGGGACCAGAGGGAGCATGCTGGCCTGGAGCCAGTGACAGGTTTGCAAGAGTAGAGATGGCCTTATATCCCAAATGGGCTAAAAAGAAGCCACGGCCCCTCCTGTTCTGGAATGTGGAATGGCAGCAGGGATGGGACGTGCACTGGTCTGAATAAGAATGGATTCCTTTCCTGGTTCAACACCTTCTCTGCCTAGACTCATGGTGGGAGGGCCCATGATAGGAATCGTTCTAGTCCCGGTTGTTCAACAACATTCCCTCAGCTTCTAAAACAGCCCCAGTCAAGTCCTGGGGATGCACCTTCTAAAGTGAGGTCCTCACGCCCCGGGAGATGGCAAAGGGGAGCAGTTCTGCAATTGCGGATGCGGAGTATTTCCGAAAGCGACACTGAACCATCAACAGATGCGGGCAGTGAGTCAGCCGTGTCTTTGTAGTCAGTGTGAATGCATGTCCCCTATGACGTGCACATGTGGTGACCCATCTGTTAGACGTGCAGTCTACACATGAACACGTGCAACTGTGTGCGTGTGGCTCACACGTGTGTACACGTGGATTCATAGGCCCTGGTGTCTTTGTGCTATTGGGCATTCACATGTAAACACTGTGCATGATTCCGCGGGGAACACTCTGTGGCTGGAAGCCTTGGCCCGGCATGGAATGAGGGGCCATTCTGGGGCGAAACAGTGGACACACGCGTGCATGCCTTTGCGTGCGCACAGTAAAGTTTAAGGGCTCTTCTTTCTATTGCTCATGGGCAGAAACAACTCACACTGAAGGAACGCTTGCTCAGACTGGCACGTCCAGTCTGTCCACCTCAGCCACAAGCTTGCTTCTCCTTGGGTGGGGAGGGGCATCCACACCGTAAGGACCCAACTCCCTCACTGCCCCCAGCCACCCCCCTGAGGAGTTCTCTGTCTAGCTCACTTTCTGCGCCATCTGGAAGCCAAAGCCCCCTGATTTAGGGTCCTGGGCGACAGAAGGGAAGGCTGCCCTTCCCTGGGGTGATGAGATCTAAAACGGCAGAGTCCTCAGAGACACCACCAGCTGTTTCCTTCCTTGGGTTCCTAGTCCCATAAGGAAAACCAAGGTGAGCTCAGGACACCTCAGCTAAGAGTTTCCTCCTTCCTTCCCCGAAATGCTCCAGGGGATGGCAGGAGTTCCTAGGGAGTGGCTGCACCTGAAATGCCCACCCCGACCTGCCTTTCTGAGACAGTGGCCCGGTGAGGGTGCAGGTGGGGTGGGTGGGTTTTTCCCAGGAACCTCGTGGGTGACACTCCCCCTGCAAGTGCCTCCGGCCTCCAAGTCTGGGGGCCACAGGGCAGTGCCGTTTGGGAAGAGCAGGAGAAGCCCCCCTCGAGTTCCCTCAAGAGCCCTTCAGATGCTCCTTTAAGGATCCACAGAGGAAGGTGCAGCCCGAGGACTGTCTCACACACACAGGATCAGGAGACAGAGGCAGTGCCACACACAGAGAAAGGAAAGACCCAGAAAAGCACCATGTTCCCACAAGAGCTCTCGAGGGGCTCCCCAAGCATCTAAGCCACACTCTCAGGGCCCTCATCAGAACCCTTTAAAGGACTCAAGCAGTGAACAGAGATCACTGCCTTCTCGCGCGCTGTTTAAAGTGAAATCTACAAACACATCAAAGAAGTATCAGAGAAGTCCAACAGAGTTCTGACTCTGCTTTCTACCCCGAGGCTTCAAAAAACGTACATACTGTTTCACCCACGTTTTTGGTGGTTTGCTTTGTGGATGCTCTAAGCACCCGTCTCAAGACCGGCAGCACTTGTCCCTCCCCCGACCCGAGTTTTCAGAAGCAGGAATGGAGGCTCCGTGGCATAGGGGCCTGCTCGAGGCCACAAGCTGGGGCGTGGGGGGACACAAGAACCCCCTTCCTCCCACCAAGAGCCCTCCCCAAACTGAGCCTCCCCTCCCACAGTCCTGCCCCCGGCCCCCCCACCCTCACCTGGGGTGGATGTCGACGAGCAGCACGAGCGTCTGCATGGTGATCACGTCGATGCGCTTGCAGTGGAAGCGAGCCACCTTGAGCACCTTGAGGTACGTGCAGCAGAGCACGACGAAGGACAGCAGGAAGCTGAGCGCGTGGAAGGCGCCCGTGAAGACGGCGAAGCGCAGGCGCTCGTCCGGCCGCCGGCTGCACAGCGTGCACGACGCGTACAGCTGGTGGAAGCCGAGCCAGGACAGGGCGAGCGCGGCGGCGGGGAAGGCGAGCGCGTGCAGCCACGTGTAGGCCACCATGAGCGCGGCGTCGCGGAGGCGCATCTTGGCGCGGTAGCTCAGCGGGAAGACCACGGCCACCCAGCGGTCGATGCTGAGCGCGGCCATGCTGAGCATGGAGTTGGTGGCCAGGAAGGTGTCGAGGAAGGCGGCCAGGCGGCACAGGCGGTCCCCGGCGGGCTGCCGCTGCGCCACGACGCCGGCCAGCGTGAGCGGCATGTTGAGCACGGTGCACAGCAGGTTGCCGCACGTGAGGTTGAGGGTGAAGAGCGCCGGCGCCTGGCGGCGGATGTCGGCGCTGTGCAGGAGGCACAGCAGCACCAGCGCGTTGGACAGCAGCGAGACGCCCATCGTGCCCACCAGCAGCCCCGCCAGGCCCGCGTCCCACGAGTTCATGGTGCGCGCCCGCCGCGGCGCTCAGGGCCCGCCACCCGGCACCGCCATGGCGCCCCCGCCGCCGCTCAGCCCCGCGCCGCCGCCGCCGCCGCCGCCCCGCGGCCCCCCCC
>NW_027397120.1:8677504-8766455 GCF_003265705.2 Callorhinus ursinus
CGCGGTCCTCACCCCATCCCTCTACCCGCGGTCTGCCGCCGCGGCGCGCACGCCCGCCGGCTCCCCGGCTCTCTCGTCCTGCCCTCTCCCTGCTCGCTCTCCCTTTCTACTCTCCCCTCCACTTTCTCGCTGCCTCCCGCCCGCTCCCTCTCCCGCTCTCTCCTGGCTGGGCTTCTCTTCCCTCTCTCCCACTGCTGTTCTCTCCGTCTGTCTCTCCCACCCCCAATTTTCTCCTCCCCTCCGGTTCCTCCCCCTCCTCTTCTCTCCCTCTCTGGAATCCGGCTGCTTCTATCACAGAAATCCCCGCTGATGCGCACACGCGCTCTCACACACTGAAGAGAACCGGCCCTGAAGGCTCCGGTGCAGGGTGATTGGCTCCTTGTAGCTCCCCCGCCCCTCCAGCCCTCCCAGCCCTCCCCTCTGTGTGTCCAAGACAGGCTGAGTGAAGGAAGTCTGTCTGAGAAAAGGGACGGATGCCTGGGCACCTTCACGCCTCAGTGCCACCTGTCCCAGCCTGAGCACCAGCCCCGCCAGACCCTGACATGGAGGTCCTACCCATCTGTGCCCGCCGCAGCTGCCCAGGGCTGATGTGCTCCTCCCTCTCCAGGCTGAGCTGGGAGAACTCAGGGAGACTCCTTTGGCTGAGAGCTGAAGGAACCCACATTTCTCCATCCTGCATGACCAAGGGCCTGGCTCCAGGGCACCTACGGTGCTCCTGTGGGTGCTCCGTTTGCCAGGTCCTCTTGCCCTCACCTTTCAGCCACAGCTTCTCAAGTCCGCTGGAGGGATGCTGCAACTCACTGTGACATCCTCTGGGCATCTCCCGCAGCCAGGAGAGGGCTTTGTCTGACCGCGAGCCCTCACAGCTGGACCAGCCTGTCTGTCCACAGTCAGCCTCAGCAGAGCTGTGGTGGGGCTCAGCATTCCCGGCCTGAGTTCCAGCTGCTGCCATCAGTCAGCCACACACACCATCTGCCCTGGGTCTGGTGAGACAGCAAGTTCCAGTTTATGAAGGACCTGGATGACATAATGTGCGGAAGCTCATTATAGAAAGGGGAAGATGGTGGGTGGCCTGGCTTGGTGGCAGCCTCAGGGACTCTGGGAGTGCAAGGTGTAAGCCTACCCTCAGGAAAGTGTGCAGAGACAGTGGCCCTTCTGTCCTTTTACCAAGACCCTGTGGGGAAGGTGTGTGGATCAGAGCTTCCCTCCCCCACCCTGAGAACCTGATTAAACATTTACCAGCACACCACTGCCATCCTAGGACCCCGCACAAGTCACTGAAACTTGTTAAGCCTCGGTTTCCTTCTTTACCTTTCAGAGCTCTGATAAACAGTAACTACGATGGTGTGTGCAGCGCTTTGCCTCCCAGGGGAAGAAACGGAGCCGAATGTCAGCCATCTCCACATCGCTTGGCCCCCTCACGGGGCGCACAGAATTCAGGGTTGGATACGTGTCTTCATTAGATTCTTGGTGTGTGACATCAGAGTGAGATGTTCATCTGTGCGTCTCCCCTGCTCCCAAAGACTGTCCCCACACAAAGCCCCTGGCATGAGATAGGTGTCCGCACACTGCTGTAGAGTAAACGAATCAAGGAATACATTTCTGGGGACACCATTGGGTCCACGATTCTCACACTTTGGTGTTTCTCAGACTCACCTGATAAACTTGGGGTACTGGTTAAAGATCGAGATTCCTGGGTCATACTTGGGGTTTCCAAATCAGCAGGTCGGGGGCACTGCACTGTCAGTGGGCTCCTTAGGTCACTCCAATGAGGGTGATCTATGAGGATGCCCGAGGAGAACGCTCAATGAAAAGTGGGCCAGTGGACTGGCTAGATGTCTGCTCAGCACCTGGGCACATCCTCCAACAACAGCCTGACATTCTGGCCTGGAGGGACACGCTGAAGGGTCACCAGTGTGTGTAGGAAGCACAACATCAAGTGCTGATACCCTCATAGTGCTTCGGCATTTACAAAACACATCCAAACATTATCACACTGTATTTAATCCCTGCAACAATGACAAGAAAAGGACACCAAAGCTCAAAGAGCATGCATGGGTGAGTTGGTAAGGAGGAAGCAGGTATCAATAGCTCCCTAGATTGGCCCTTCCTGCATGCTCCAAAGGCTTCTGTCACCTTCTCAAGCAGGGGTTCTTGGTCAGGAACTTGAAAGCATCTCAACTTAGCAACATTAAAATGATGTCAGTGACCATGTAACCAGGTCTAAGAGCAATAAGCTAGTGAATGTGCACACATACACACACACACACACATGCACACACATCATTTTGAGGATCATTTGCCTTCTGAATTCGTAAAGGCAACATTGAAAGGTTAAAATGCCAGAAAGACACTCAGAATATTTTAACTCAGTTTCCTAAAGAACAGAGTTCATTTTCTTCTGGTTGTGAACAATACTTCCTGCTCCTAGTAGGGTTGAAGGAGGAGTGGTCTCCCTGGTGACCAGGTTCCCAGCCCCCGTGGCTTCAGCCAAGCTGGGCCTTACTGGATGCAGGTCCTGACAGAGCCCCAGACATCAGCAGGAAGGTCATAGTCACCAAAGAAGGGAGATGCCTGTTCCTGTCCAGGCCTGGATGCTGGGTCCCCACTGCCTCTTGTGAGTGAGCTCAAGCAGCTGGTACATCTGAGGGGGGGACATGGGCTGTCAGTGCTTGGAGCCAGTCCTCAGGGGGCCACACTATGGCCAGATCTGTATGTCTGCATACTTCTCTGAGCTGGAGAGAAGTGATAGGATGTTCATGACAGTGTTAACATGAGTCATTAAATACTGTAACTGGGCCCCATGGGCATGCTCAAAAACAGAAGTGAGTCTCACCCCTTCAGATTGTTGAATATAGTTCTACGTGGAGGCAGGCACAGGCACCCATGGTTGGGAATCATTCATGCAACCCTCCAGCATAAGTATCATGAGTCTATCTTGACAAGCGAAGGAGCCAAGACCCAGAAAGACCCACAATGTGTTCAAGGTCCCTCCAGGTGGGCATCAACAGATAGGACAGAATGAATTAAGATGGCAGAATCAGGATTAGAATCCTTATCTATTGGATGTTAAAACCCATGTTCTTTCCAACTGTGACACTTTATCACACACAATTTGTCACATGTGAAAATTTTTTTAAAAATGTGTCACGTGTGTGCTTGAATACACACACACACACACACACACACACACCACATATACTCACAATCAGAGGTGGTCCTTTCCATGGCTATCTTTAAAAAGAGGTGGAAGATTTATATAAGCTGAACAGAAACTGGAATGTCACCACTGCTCTGAGAGAGGTCTCACTGAAGTCTATGGCCACAGAGAGCACTTCCCTTTAGGGAGTCAGAGGATTCTGGATTTTTGCAAGTGGAGGAGGGCCTAGGAGCTGGGGGGAGGAAGTTAGTTGAGCAAATGCATAGAGGCCAAAGTCTGGTGCATATTTGTGATTCTGAAGAGAAGATGAGTCTATAGAATGGACAGAAAGAAAGGTGGTGGCAAATCCTGGATGTGAGCCCAATGCCAGGCTGAGGACAGAAAGGTCAGTCCCTTTCAGATAACGACTTTCAGGATCTGGAGCATCCAGCCTTCATGGGTATACATCCCTGCCAGCTCTCTACCTGAGCCCGCCAGCAGGTCTCCATCTTCAAAGCACTTACACACCTGCTAATTCATGTGACCCTGTAGAACCCTGGGGATTCTAAGAGTGACACAGACATTCTTGTTGCACATATAAGGAAATAAATCCTAGAGCTAACATTCCTTGCCTAGGAACATGTGGCTGGTAAGTGGAAGACCAGGGCCTGGAACCCAGGATCCTGATTCACTATCCAGAGCCCTCTCGGCTGCTGGCTTCTGCCCACTCCTGGAGTGGTACCTCTGTGGTGGTACCTCTCCAGGCAGGCTGTTTATGCATACTCCCTGGCCCAGCTGTCAAGCTGGGTGAGTAGAACAAGAAACTGAACAGAGTTTTTCCAACAGGACCATCAGGCCTCCGGCTTACTTGCCTATTAGCAGGGAGGAGAGGAATTGGCTGTCTGGACAGGGTCCTTGCCACTCCTGAGTCTCCATGGCTGTCCTAGGCCCCACAGACCAGGCATAGAAGGCAATGGGCTCAGCAGAAAGAAGGAAGCCTGCTGCCTGGCAGTCTTAGCTGGTGATCTCCTGGGGGAGATGATGTACCTCTGTCTGATGGGACTCATGATGCTAAGAATATTTATCAAAGGTTCATGATGATCCAGACATTCTGCCTATCTAATCTCATTTGATCTTCACAGCAACTCTATATGAGAGAAGTTTTAGTTACCACCATTATACAGATGAGGAAACTGAGGTTTAAAAATTTAATCAGTGTACCCAGGGTGTCAGTTAAGGAGGGAAAGGATGTGGACACTATTCATGTAATCATTGAGACTCTGTTTTGCTGCCCAGATTTGGTCTCTCCTGATGATATTCATCAACCATCACTCTCATCCTGCCCTCCTCTGCCTTCCTTCCCAAGCTGGATCTTTGGGGTGAATATCAGCTTGGTGGTGTAAGAAGTCTCTGTGTGACACATGTAAGCTTGAGAGTTCCTTGTGGGTCAGGCCTTCTGCTTAGCACTTTACATTCATTTCCCAACTTAGAGCTCATAGGATAGGACTCGCCATCCCACTTGTGGGTGAGATGATAGGGTCTTGCAGCTATGCAGCTTGCCCAAGGTCTCCAGATAGTTGTGGTAAGTCTGAGATTGCAATGTTGATCCCCTCCCTGCCCCCCAGCCCAGGGCTCTGCCACCTACACTGCAGTTGCCCCCACAGCTGGGTGGACAGAAGGAGCTACAGTCCAGCTAGAGTCTGCCTGGCCAAAATAGAACCATCCCTCTCCACTGGAACTCACTATGGCCACACAGCCAGCCAGTGCGGTTTGCACTTTGCCTTGAAAATCCATTAAACCTGCCCATGGCAGCAGCAGCTCCTTTATTTGCAACCTGTACTGGCTCCAGGAGGACAGAAATGTGTGATTGATCTTCCTGAGTGTTAGACTGTGAGGCACTGAACTGGTCCATGAACAATGGCTTCCCTGAGTTTGGACTGACTTCTAAGGATGTCTGGCTTCTGTTCATTTCCTGTCTCCGAGCTGCAGCGGAGCAATGGAGCTTGTCTTATGTCCACAGGACTATAATCTTCAGCAAGGGCTGTTTCTCCCAGTTTCTTGTCCCACTTCTGTCCCTACTCCCCCCAAAATTGCAGACTGGAGGTTTAGCAGGGGTCCTGAGCGGTGGGAAGTTTCTGGGCTCGTGCCCAGGATTGAGTTCTGGACTGATCAGCACTGAGACAGTGGACAGCTCCTCTCCTCTCCGCCATTTTCTACTCTCTGATCACTTTCAAATAAACACTGGTTGTGGAAGCCCAGAGCTGGCTTCCTGGTACTGTGTCTTTTGAGTTCCTAAACCAGGTCTTTAAAACAAGCCGGATTCAACTACCATTTATTGAGCAGATTCTAGGCTGTTTTCTTCCATTCCATATACTCAGAAAATGAGGCTCACAGCCACACATCCAGTGAGGGGCGACATTCAGATCTGTTGGATTTCAAAGCTCATGCTTTTAATCACTGAACTATACGGCTCTATCATTTTGGTAGATGGACCCTTTGGAAACCATGTCTTCCATTTTCTCTGTCCATCAGCAGCTCCTGTAACATTTACAACACTGAACCCATGCCAGGCTGCTCCCTGTCCTATGTGTGGCCTGACTTGACCTGACTCCATTAAGCTTCCTGAGGACTGTTCCCATGATCTGTACCTCTGTGCTCTATGTTCCCGGGGGGCTGAAAGGGAGGCATGCTTTACTGGTGATTCTGAAGTTCTCCCAGTCTTGTCCCTACTCCAGGACTGGGGCCATAGTCACATGATATCCTCAGCAAACCATGGCAGGAGCCCCTGGTCTGAGTACCACTTTCCAATACTTGCCAGTAGGAATGAGCCCATCTCTCTGACAGGAAAGAGACCTTGGGCTGACAGTGTCATGCAGCAGACAGTACCCTGCACTGGAAGAGAGGAGTTCAGGATTCTGGTCTAGTCACTGCCCTAACTGACCATATGCCTTTGGGCAGTTCTTTCCCCTCTTATAGCTCAGACTCCCCATCTGTGAAATGAAGTGAGTGGATGAGGCAATCTCACTTGCGAATTTAGGCTGCTTAAAGACGCCACATCAGGGATTTGATACAGGGAGAAGGAGCAGGAAAGGCGGGGCAGAGACAGGCACTGGGGGGCCTTTCTTCCCTATCTGTCTGGAATTCAACCCCTTCCACTATAGTGGCAGCGGAAGTCCATGCACAACTTTAGCTTAAGAGGTCTGTATAGGGGCGTGTATATGTGGGAGGATTCATTCCCCTCTGACTGTGCACTGGTCAGAACATCACGGGGCTCATCTTTCTGCCCTCACCACATGTAAGGAGACTGTATATGCATATCAGGCCCTATTCTATATATGATTCAGGAAGAGAGCCTGCCTGTGGGTCTGCTGGGGACAGAGGTTGTGTGTGTGTGTGTGTGTGTGTGTGTGTGTGTGTGTGTGTGTGACAGAGAGGGAGAGAGCAAGAGAGAGAGGGAAAGAAAGAAAGTTGGAGAGGGAGAGGGAATGAGTCAGATTGGCTAAAGACATGAAAATGATCTTTTCTTATGGTTTGGGAACAAGAGAAACTGAGGCAGACATAAATCTCCTACTAAGTGACTCAACTTTGGGGGGTCCTTAGCAAGATTTAGGAAGCAGGAAAAAAGTCATTTATTTTGCAAGGATACTAAGGGGCACTTTATGGAAAACCAAACTATTTGCTCAAGGCGGAGAGATAAGGTGGTGTTACAGAAAGGAGTGTGCCTCTCTTAGACCCAGGGCTGATCATACATTCTCAATTCCCACTTGTTAACATCAGAAGTCACTGTCCCAACCAGATGTTGTAGCTTTGGCACTTAGGGATCCCACCAAAAGGTGTCATACCGGCCTGGCTCAGCCGGATGGGAGTGGAAGGCTTTGCCCCCTCTTCTGCTCCCCCACTGGGGAGGCAGCTCAGAAGCCAGTCAGACTGCGGGAGTCATTCTGGTCTTTGTGCTGTAACTCTGATATTGGAAGCTTCTTTTTTCCTGGGCAGATTCATTTTTTTTTCCTTACCGAGGTTTGATCTACATAGTGAAAGATACAAATCATGCCATTGGTGAGTTCTGCACCATCCATGAAATTCACACACTCATTAAGATTCAGAATGTTTCTATCACTCTAGAAAGTTCCTTCATACCCCTTTCCAGTCAATCCACCCTTGACCCCAGCTAACTTCTGTCCTGCTTTCTATCATAATAGATTAATTGTGCAAAGAGCTAGGATTTCATATGAATGAAAATATACATGTGTGCTCTTTTATATCAACTTTATTGTCTTATATTTTGTCTTATTTCACTCAGCATAATATTTTTTAAGTTTATCCATGTTGTCATGTATTTAAGTGGTTCATTCCTTTCTGTTTTGGGGTACAAATGGATTGTATGAATGTACAACAGTTTGTTCAGATATTCTCCTATTAATGGACATTTGTTTTATATTCAATTGGGGGATATTCTGAATAAAACTACTACGGACATTCTTGCAATCATTCTTTTTTAGTATACATATGTTTTAGTTCTCTTTAGTAAATACCTATGTTTATGTTTAACTTTTATGAGAAAGTGCCAAACAGTTTGCCAAAATGTCTGTACAATTTTGCAATGCAATCAATGTTAAAATAGGCTGTTTGTCTTTTTCTGATCGAGTCGTAGGAGTTTGAAAATCTATTTTGGATATAAATCATTTATTAGATTTATCTGTTGCGATGACTCTCTTACTCTGCAGCTTGTCTACTCCTTTTCTTAATGGCATTTTTGATGACACATACATTTTAGAATTGGCTTGCCAATTCTAAATGTCATCATTTGTATTTTCTCCTTTATAATGTTAATCTAGTGAAATACATTAACTTTCGGGGCGCCTGGGTGACTCAATGGGTTAAGCATCTGCCTTCGGCTCAGATCATGATCCCAGGGTCCTGGGATTGAGCCCCGCATCGGGCTCCCTGCTCAGCGGAAAGCCTGCTTCTCTCTCTCCCTCTGCTGCTACCCCTGCTTGTGTGCTCACCCTCGCTCTCTCTCTCTCTGTCAAGTAAATAAATAAAATCTCAAAAAAAAAAAATACATTAACTTTCTAATGACAAACCAACTCCACATTCCCAGCTGGCCCTTCTTTTTCCTAAGATTTCAAGGCTTTTTGCATATGTTTTTGAGGTATATCCGCCTATGGTTTTATCTTCCTCTGCTGGCCTTGTCCGGTTTTGATATCAGGGTTATGCTTCCTCATGGAAAGACTTGTGAAATGTTCCCTTTATAAAAAGCTGTCATACTGTTTTGCAAAGTGGTTATGATATTTTTACATTTTTATCTGAAATATATGAGAGCGTGGGTTTCTCTTCATGCTTCCTAGCTCTTGGTATTGTCGGTTTCAGGAAGAATCCATTCTAATAGTGCGTAAAGGTATCTCACTGTGGTTTTAATTCACACTTCCACATTGAATAATTATATTGACCATCTTTTCATTCCTTATTTACCTTTGGCAAAGTGTTCAGATTTTTCTCTTTTTTTAGATTGGATGTTTTGTTTTTGATTGTTGCGTTTTGAGACTCTTATAAATTCCAGATACAAGTCCTCTGTTAAATATGTGATTTACAAGTATTTTTTCCTAGTCTCTTAGCCAATGTGTTTCATAGAGCAAACATATTTAACTTTGATAAAGTACAAATTCTCATTTTTTTCTTTTATGGATAATGCATTTGTTGTTCTAAGAACTCTTTGTCTAACTTGAAGTTAGAGACTTTTCTCATATGTTATAAAAATTTATGTTTTATGTTAGGTACATAATTCATTTTAGTCAAATTTTTATATAAGGTGTGAGGGATCAGTCAAGATTCATTCTTTTGCATGTGGATATCCAACTTCTCCAGCACCCATGCGTTCAAAAGACCATCCTCTCTTCATCGAATTGCCTTTGCAATTCAGTATATTTTCATTTATTTGTGGGTCTTATTTTCGACACCCTATTCTCTTTCACTGATCTCTGTATTTGTCCTTTCACCAGTATCACAACATGTCAATTCCTGTCGCTTTATTATAAGTCTTGAAATAAACTATGGTGACTCCCCTTTGTTATTCTTGCTTCTCAAGTTTGTTCAGACTAATCTATTTACTTTTCCTTCCCATACAGATTTGGGTATTGGTTTGTCGATATCTACAAAACAATCCTATTCAGATTTTGATTGGGAATGTGTTGAATCTATAGAACATTCAGGAAGAATAAATATCCTAGCAATACTGAGTCTTGTAATTCATAACGTGATACGTCTCTCTATTTAGATCTTCTCTGATTTCCTTCATTAGTGCTATTGAGTTTTCAGATACAGGTACTGAAAATATTTTGTTATATTTATACCTAAGTTCATATTTTGATGCTGTGTAAATTGTGCCAGGTTTCTATTTTAATTTCATATTGTTCATTGCTTTTAGATAGGTAGATATGTAGAGAGAGAGAGAGACAGAATTGATTTTGTATATTGACTTTGAGAACTTGTTTAATTCCTTTATTGTTTCCAGGAGATTTTCTGCAGATTCCATGGTATTTCCTATGTAAGCAATTAGGCCCTCTATAGTATGCATGCCTTTTATTTATTTTTGGTTGTCTTATCTCACTGGTTTGGACTTACACTATGTTAGGAGTGGTGAAAATGAGCACCCTCGCCCTGTTCCCAGTCTGAGGTGGAAACATTTAGTCTTTCGCCATCCGTTGTGTTTACCTGTAAGCAATTTGTAGATGTCCTATCTCAGGCTAAAAGCATTCCTTTTTATTTCTAGATTACCAGTGGTATGGACCATGAATGGATGTTGAATTTTTGTCAAACCTTATTGCTGCATCTATGGAAATGACCTTGAATATTTTTCCCTTTAATCTCAATATAGCGAATTATATTGATTTTCAAATGTTGAACCAGCTTTGCTTTCCTAGAAAAAAAAACCACTTTGTTTTGATGTGCTATCCCTCTTATATATTGCTGAATTCGTTTTGCTTATGTTTTGTCGGGGATTTTTGTATCTATGTTCATGAAAGATACTAGTCTACATATTTTTCCTTGTGATATCTTTGCTCAGTTTTGGTATCAGGGTAATACTAGCCTCAGAAAATCAGTTGGGAGGTGTTCTTTTTCTTCAAACTTCTGAAAGATATTGTATAGAATTAATATCATTTTTTCTTTTTTTTTAGTTTTTTAATTGTTATGTTAATCACCATACATCATTAGTTTTTGATGTAGTGTTCCATGGTTCATTGTTTGTGCATAACACCCAGTGCTCCACGCAGAACGTGCCCTCTTTAATACCCATCACCAGGCTAACCCATCCCCCCAACCCCCTCCCCTCTAGAAACCTCAGTTTGTTTTTCAGAGTCCATAGTCTCTCATGGCTCGTCTCCCCCTCTGATTTACCCCACTTCATTCTTCCCCTCCTGCTATCTTCTTCTTCTTTTTTTTTTCTTAACATAATATTGCATTATTTGTTTCAGAAGTACTGATCTGTGATTCAATAGTCTTGCACAATTCACAGCGCTCACCATAGCACATACCCTCCCCAATGTCTGTCACCCAGCCGCCCCATCCCTCCCACCCCCCACCACTCCAGCAACCCTCAGTTTGTTTCCTGAGATTAAGAATTCCTCGTATCAGGGAGGCGGAGCAAGATGGAGGAGTAGGAGACCTAGATTTCGTCTGGTCTCAGGAATTCAGCTGAATAGGGATCAAACCATTCTGAACACCTACGAACTCAACAGGAGATCGAAGAGGAGAGTAGCAACAACTTTCTGAACAGAGAAGTGACCACTTATTGGAAGGTAGGGTGTGCAGAGAAGTAAATCCGAGGCGATATTCGGGAGGATAGACGGCGGGGGAGGGGGCCTCCGTCGGCCGCTTCTGGCAAGTGCTAGAGCCGCGGAGCACAAAATCGGAACTTTTAGAAGTCGGCTCCGCTGAGGGACGTCGCTCCAGTGGCTAAGCGGGGGGTGGAACCCTCGTAGGACAGTGTGGTCTCAGGACCCTCGGGGTCACAGAAAGACCGGGGGTGACTGAGTGCGGCAGAGCTCCCAGGTATCGGAGCGGGGAAGCCGGCTGCAGAGACGGAGCCGAGGCACGGGCTCTCAGCTCGGGGTGGCCATAAACTGTGATCCGCGGCCCAGTCGGGGGGCCTCCTGCAGGGACCCAACAAGCGGCCGATCCGGAGACTCCCCTCCCTCCCCTGGGAGGAGCGGCGCAGGAGCGCACCGCAGGGATCTGCTGGGTTTGGAGACTCCACACGGGGTCGGGTGCCAGAGATAGAAATGCTCAGTCACAGGCCGGGTGAGCACGGAGTGCGGCCGGAGACCGGGGACACGGGAGTGACTTCTTTTCTCCGGGGGCGCACTGAGGAGTGGGGCCCCGAGTTCTCAGCTCCTCCGGGTGGAGAGTGGGAGGCCACCGTTTTCGCCCTGGTCCTCCAGAGCTGTACCGAGAGCTTGCAGGGAACAAAAGCTCCTGAGAGCAAACCCGAGCAGCTTGCTTAGCCCGGACCGACAAGGGCGGGGCAATTCCGCCTCCGGCAAAGACATTTGGGAACCACGGCAACAGGCCCCTCCCCCAGAAGATCAGCACGAATAGCCAGCCAAGACCAAGTTTACCGATCAAGGAGAACGGGAGAACTCCAGCGCTAGGGGAATAATGCACATAGAATTCATGGCTTTTTTTTTTTTTATCATGATTCATTAATTCATCAAAGTTAATTTTTTTAACGGTTTTTTTTAATTTTACCTTTTCCCTTTTTCAACCAACATCTTATCAATCCCTTTTAAAAAAAAACATTTTTTATTTTTCATTTTTAGAGTCATATTTTATCCCTTCATAGTAGTTACCCTTATTTTTGGCATATATATATAAGTTGTTCTCTCTTTAAAATTTTGAGATACAGTTTCTTCTAACAGATCAAAATATACTCTAAATCACTAGTGTATGGCTTTGTTCTAGTCTCCTGCCTGATCACATTCTCTCTCTTTTTTCTTTTTTTTTTTTAATCTTCTTCTTTCTTTTTCAAAACAACTTATCTTATCAATTCCTTTTATAAAATCTTTTATAATTTTCATCTTTACAGTCATTTTCCATCCCTTCATTGTATCAACCCTTATTTTGTACAGATATGTCTTTCTTCCTTTAAAATTTTAGGAGGCACTTTTTTCTAACAGACCAAAACGCGCCCAAAATCTAGTGTGTGGCACTGATCTATGCACTAGCCTGATCATATTCGATCATATTCTGCTTTTTTTGTATTGTTCTGTTTTTGTTTTTATCTTTTTTTTTCTCCTTCTTTTTTCTTTCCCTTTCTTTTCCCCTGGTTTCAGATCTTTTCTGATTTGTACACAGTATATTTGCTGGGGATGTTGTTAATCTGTTAGCATTTTGTTCTCTCATTCATCTGTTCTCCTCTGGACAAAATGACAAGACGAAAACAATCACCTCAGCAAAAAGAACAAGAGGCAGTACCATCTGCCAGGGACCTACTCAATACGGACATTAGTACGATGTCGGACCTAGAGTTCAGAATCATGACTTTAAAGATACTAGCTGGCTTGAAAAAAGCGTGGAAGTTATTAAAGAAACCCTTTCTGGAGAATTAAAGAACTAAAATCTAACCAAGTCGAAATCAAAAAGGCTATTGACGAGGTGCAATCAAAAATGGGGGCACTAACTGCTAGGATAAATGAGGCAGAAGAGAGAATCAGTGATATAGAAGACCAAATGATGGAAAATAAAGAGGCTGAGAAAAAGATAAACAACTACAGAATCACGAGGGCAGAATTCGAGATATAAGTGATAAGATAAGACAAAACAAATATCTACGTCCCTAACATGGGAACAGCCAATTATATAAGGCAATTAATAACAAAAGCGAAGAAACACATTGACAACAATACAATAATAGTGGGGGACTTTAACACCCCCCTGACTGAAATGGACAGATCATATGACCTCACTGATATGAGGAATTCTTAATCTCAGGAAACAAACTGAGGGTTGCTGGAGTGGTGGGGGATGGGAGGGATTGGGTGGCTGGGTGATAGACATTGGGTAGGGTATGTGCTATGGTGAGCTCTGTGAATTGTGCAAGACTGTTGAATCACAGATCTGTACTTCTGAAACAAATAATGCAACATATGTTAAGAAAAAAGAAAAAGAAGAAGATAGCAGGAGGGGAAGAATGAAGGGGAGTAAGTCAGAGGGGGAGATGAACCATGAGAGGCGATGGACTCTGAAAAACAAACTGAGGGTTCTAGAGGGGAGGAGGGTAGGGGGATGGGTTAGCCTGGTGATGGGTATTAAAGAGGGCACATTCTGCATGGAGCACTGGGTGTTATGCACAAACAATGAATCATGGAACACTACATCAAAAACTAATGATGTAATATATGATGATTAACATAACAATAAAAAAATTTTAAAAAATTCCTCATATCAGTGAGGTCATATGATACATGTCTTCCTCTGATTGACTTATTTCACTCAGCATAACACCCTCCAGTTCCATCCATGTCGTTGCAAAAGGCAAGATCTCATTCCTTTTGATGGCTGCATAATATTCCATTGTGTATATAGACTACATCTTTTTTATCCATTCATCTGTCGATGGACATCTTGGCTCTTTCCACAGTTTGGCTATTGTGGACATTGCTGCTATAAACATCGGAGTGCACGTACCCCTTCGGATCCCTACATTTGTATCTTTGGGGTAAATACCCAGTAGTGCAATTGCTGGATCATATGGTAGCTCTCTTTTCAACTGTTTGAGGAACCTCCATACTGTTTTCCAGAGGGGTTGCACCAGCTCGCATTCCCAACAACAGTGTAGGAGGGTTCCCCTTTCTCCACATCCCCGCCAACATCTGTCGTTCCCTGACTTGTTAATTTTAGCCATTCTGACGGCTGTGAGGTGGTATCTCATTGAGGTTTTGATTTGGATTTCCCTGATGCCGAGCGATGTTGAGCACTTTTTCATGTGTCTGTTGGCCATTTGGATGTCTTCTTTGGAAAAATGTCTGTTCATGTCTTCTGCCCATTTCTTGATTGGATTATTTGTTCTTTGGGTGTTGAGTTTGATAAGGTCTTTATAGATTTTGGACACTAGCCCTTTCTCTGATATGTCATTTGCAAATATCTTCTCCCATTCTGTCGGTTGTCTTTTGGTTTTGTGGACTGTTTACTTTGCTGTGCAAAACCTTTTTATCTTGATGAAATCCCAATAGTTCATTATTGCCCTTGCTTCCCTTGCCTTTGGCGATGTTTCTAGGAAGAAGTTGCTGTGGCCGAGGTCGAAGAGGTTGCTGCCTGTGTTCTCCTTTAGGATTTTGATGGACTCCTGTCTCACGTTTAGGTCTTTCAACCATTTGGAGTCTATTTTTGTGTGTGGTGTAAGGAAATGGTCCAGTTTCATTCTTCTGCATGTGGCTGTCCAATTTTCCCAACACCATTTGTTGAAGAGACTGTCTTTATTCCATTGCACATTCTTTCCTGCTTTGTCAAAGATGAGTTGACCATAGAGTTGAGGGTCCATTTCTGGGCTCTCGATTCTGTTCCATTGATCTATGTGTCTGTTTTTGTGCCAGTACCATACTGTCTTGATGATGACAGCTTTGTAATAGCGCTGGAAGTCTGGAATTGTGATGCTGCCAGCTTTGCTTTTCTTTTTCAATATTCCTCCGGCTATTCGGGGTCTCTTCTGGTTCCATAAATATTTTAGGATTATTTGTTCCATTTCTTTGAAAAAAGTGGATGGTATTTTGATGGGGATTGCATTGAATGTGTAGATTGCTCTAGGTAGCATTGACATCTTCACAATGTTGGTTCTTCCAATCTATGAGCATGGAACGTTTTTCCATTCCTTTGTGTCTTCTTCAATTTCTTTCATGAGTATTTTATAGTTTTCGGAGTACAGATCCTTTGCCTCTTTGGTTAAATTTATTCTTAGGTATCTTATGGTTTTGGGTGCAATTGTAAATGGGATCGACTCCTTGATTTGTCTCTCTTCTGTCTTGTTGTTGGTGTATAGGAATGCCACTGATTTCTGTGCATTGATTTTATCTCCTGCTCTTTACTGAATTCCTGTATGAGTTCTAGCAGTTTTGGGGTGGAGTCTTTTGGGTTTTCCACATACAGTATCATATCATCTGCAAAGAGTGAGAGTGTGACTTCTTTGCCGATTTGGATGCCTTTGATTACTTTTTGTTGTCTGATTGCTGTGGCTAGGACTTCTAATACTATGTTGAATAGCAGTGGTGATAGTGGACATCCCTGCCGCGTTCCTGATCTTAGGGGAAAAGCTCTCAGCTTTTCCTCATTGAGAATGATATTCGCTGTAGGTTTTTCATAGATGGCTTTTATGATCTTGAGGTATGTACCCTCTATCCCTATACTCTGAAGAGTTTTGATCAAGAAAGGATGCTGTACTTTGTCAAATGCTTTTTCTGCATCTATTGAGAGGATCATATGACTCTTGTGCTTTCTTTTGTTAATGTATTGTATCACGTTGATTGATTTGCGGATGTTGAACCAGCCTTGCAGCCCAGGGATAAATCACACTTGATCATGGTGAATAATCCTTTTAATGTACTGTTGGATCCTATTGGCTAGTATTTTGGTGAGAATTTTTGCATCCATGTTCATCAAGGATATGGGTCTGTAATTCTCCTTTTTGATGGGGTCTTTGTCTGGTTTGGGGATCAAGGTAATGCTGGCCTCATAAAATGAGTTTGGAAGTTTTCCTTCCATTTCTATTTTTTGGAACAGTTTCAGGAGAATAGGTATTAATTCTTCTTTAAATGTTTGGTAGAATTCCCCTGGGAAGCCATCTGGCCCTGGGCTTTTGTTTGTTGGGAGATTTTTGATGACTGCTTCAAATTCCTTAGTGGTTATAGGTCTGTTCAGGTTTTCTATTTCTTCCTGGTTCAGTTTTGGTAGTTGATACATCTCTAGGAATGCACCCATTTCTTCCAAGTTATCTAATTTGCTGGCATAGAGTTGCTCATAATATGTTCTTATAATTGTTTGTATTTCTTTGGGGTTGCTTGTGATCTCTCCTCTTTCATTCATGATTTTGTTGATTTGGGTCATTTCTCTTTTCTTTTTGATAAGTCTGGCCAGCGGTTTATCAATCTTGTTAATTTTTTCAAAGAACCAGCTCCTAGTTTCGTTGATCTGTTCTACTGTTCTTTTGGTTTCTATTTCATTGATTTCTGCTCTGATCTTTATTATTTCTCTTCTCCTGCTGGGTTTAGGCTTTATTTGCTGTTCTTTTTCTAGCTCCTTTAGGTGTAGGGTTAGGTTGTGTATTTGAGACCTTTCTTGTTTCTTGAGAAAGGCTTGTATTGCTATTTACTTTCTTCTCAGGACTGCCTTTGCTGTATCCCAAAGATTTTGAACAGTTGTGTTTTCATTTTCATTGGTTTCCATGAATTTTTTTAATTCTTCTTTAATTTCCTGGTTGACCCATGCATTCTTTAGTAGGATGCTCTTCAGCTTCCATGTATTTGAGTTCTTTCCGATTTTCCTCTTGTGATTGAGTTCTAGTTTCAAAGCACTGTGGTCTGAAAATATGCAGGGAATAATCCCAATCTTTTGGTATCGGTTGAGATCTGATTTGTGACCTAGGATGTGATCGATTCTGGAGAATGTTCCATGGGCACTAGAGAAGAATGTGTATTCCGTTGCTTTGGGATGGAACGTTCTGAATATGTCTGTGAAGTCCATTTGGTCCAGTGTGTCATTTAAAGTCTTTATTTCCTTGTTGATCTTTTGCTTAGATGATCTGTCCATTTCAGTCAGGGGGTGTTAAAGTCCCCCACTATTATTGTATTGTTGTCAATGTGTTTCTTTGCTTTTGTTATTAATTGCCTTATAAAAGTGGCTGCTCCCATGTTAGGGGCATAGATATTTACAATTGTTAGATCTTCTTGTTGGATAGACCCTTTAAGTATGATATAGTGTCCTTCTTCATCTCTTATTACAGTCTTTGTTTTAAAATCTAATTTGCCTGATATAACAATTGCCACCCCAGCTTTCTTTTGGTGTCCATTAGCATGGGAAATGGTTTTCCACCCCCTCACTTTCAATCTGGGGTTATCTTTGCGTCTAAAATGAGTTTCTTGCAGACAGCATATGGATGGGTCTTGTTTTTTAATCCAATCTGATAGCCTGTGTCTTTTGATTGGGGCATTGAGTTCATTTACATTCAGGGTAACTATTGGAAAGATAGGAATTTAGTGCCATTGATTGCCCCTAACGTGACTGTTACTGTATATTGTCTGTGTTCCTTTCTGATCTATGCTGCTTTTAGGCTCTCTCTTTGCTTAGAGGGCCCCTTTCAATATTTCTTGTAGGGCAGGTTTTGTGTTTGCAAATTCCTTTAGTTTTTGTTTGTCCTGGAAGCTTTTTACCTCTCCTTCTATTTTCAATGACAGCCTAGCTGGATATAGTATTCTTGGCTGCATATTTTTCTCGTTTAGTGGTCTGAAGATATCATGCCAGTCCTTTCTGGCCTGCCAGGTCTCTGTGGATAGGTGTGTTGCCAATCTAATATTTCTACCATTGTAGGTTAAATATCTCTTCTCCCGAGCTGCTTTCAGGAATTTCTCTTTGTCTCTGAGACTTGTAAGTTTTACTATTAGATGTTGGGGTGTTGATCTCTATTTTTTATTGATTTTTGAGAGGGCTTCTCTGTGCCTCCTGGATTTTGATGCCTCTTTCCTTCTCCACATTAGGGAAGTTCTCTGCTATAATTTGCTCCAATATACCTTCTGCCCCTCTCTCTCTTTCTTCTTCTTCTGGGATCCCAATTATTCTAATGTTGTTTCGTCTTATCGTATCACTTATCTCTCGAATTCTGCCCTCGTGATCCTGTAGTTGTTTCTCTCTCTTTTTCTCAGCCTCTTTATTTTCCATCATTTGGTCTTCTATATCACTGATTCTCTCTTCTGCCTCATTTATCCTAGCAGTTAGTGCCCCCATTTTTGATTGCACCTCGTCAATAGCCTTTTTGATTTCGACTTGGTTAGATTTTAGTTCTTTAATTCTCCAGAAAGGGTTTCTTTAATAACTTCCACGCTTTTTTCAAGCCAGCTAGTATCTTTAAAGTCATGATTCTGAACTCTAGGTCCGACATCGTACTAATGTCCGTATTGAGTAGGTCCCTGGCAGATGGTACTGCCTCTTGTTCTTTTTGCTGAGGTGATTGTTTTCGTCTTGTCATTTTGTCCAGAGGAGAACAGATGAATGAGAGAACAAAATGCTAACAGGTTAACAACGTCCCCAGCAAATATATTCTTTACAAATCAGAAAAGACCTGAAACCAGGGGAAAAGAAAGGGAAAGAAAGAAAAAAGAAAGAGAAAAAAAAAAGAAAAAGAAAAAGAGAAAAACAAAGAAAAACAGAACAAAACAAAAAAAAAACAGAATATGATCAAATATGATCAGGCTAGTGCATAGATCAGTGCCACACACTAGATTTTGGGTGTATTTTGGTCTGTTAGAAGAAAGTGCCTCCTAAAATTTTAAAGGAAGAAAGACTTATATATGTACAAAATAAGGGTTGATACAATGAAGGGATGGAAGATGACTGTAAAGATGAAAATTATAAAAGATTTTATAAATGGAATTGATAAGAAGTTGTTTGAAAGAAGAAAGAAGATTTAAAAAAAGAAAAAAGAAAAGAAAAAAATGGGAGAGACTGTGATCAGGCAGGAGTCTAGAACAAAGCCATACACTAGTGATTTAGGGTATATTTTGATCTGTTAGAAGAAACTGTATATCAAAATTTTAAAGAGAAACTTATGTATATATGCCAAAAATAAGGATTACTACTATGAAGGGATAAAATATGACTCTAAAAATGAAAAATAAATTTTTTTTTAAAAAAGGGATTGATAAGATGTTGGTTGGAAAAGGGAAAAAGAAAAATTCAAAAAAAAAAACAAAAAAAGTTAAAAAATTAACTTTGAAAAACTAATGAATCATGGTAAAAAAAAGCCATGAATTCTATGTGCAGTATTCCCCTAGCGCTGGAGTTCTCCCTTTCTCCTTGATCGGTAAACTTGGTCTTGGCTTGCTGGCTGTTCCTGCTGATCTTCTGGGGGAGGGGCCTGTTGCCGTGGTTCCCAAATGTCTTTGCCGGAGGCGGAATTGCCCCGCCCTTGTCGGTCCGGGCTAAGCAAGCTGCTCGGGTTTGCTCTCAGGAGCTTTTGTTCCCTGCAAGCTCTCGGTACAGCTTTGGAGGACCAGGGCGAAAATGGTGGCCTCCCACTCTCCGCCCGGAGGAGCCGAGAACTCGGGGCCCCGCTCCTCAGTGCGCCCCCAGAGAAAAGCAGTCAGTCACTCCCTTCTCCCCGGTCTCCGGCCGCACTCCGTGCTCACCCGGCCTGTGACTGAGCGTTGCTATCTCTGGCACCTGACCCCATGTGGAGTCTCCAAACCCAGCAGATCCCTGCGGTGCGCTCCCGCACCACTCCTCCCGGGGGAGGGAAGGGAGTCTCCCCGGATCTGCCCTTGTTGGGTCCCTGCTGGAGGCGCAGTGGCCCGACTGGGCCGCGGATCACAGTTTATGGCAACCCCGAGCTGAGAGCCCGCGCCTCGGCTCCGTCTCTGCAGCCGGCTTCCCCGCTCCGATCCCTGGGAGCTCTGCTGCACTCAGGCACCCCCGGTCTTTCTGTGACCCCGAGGGTCCTGAGACCACACTGTCCCTCAAGGGTCCCACCCCCAGCTTAGCCACTGTAGCGACGTCCCTCAGCGGAGCCGACTTCTAAAAGTTCCGATTTTGTGCTCCGCGGCTCTAGCACTTGCCAGAAGCGGCCGACGGAGGCCCCCTCCCCCGCCGTCTATCCTCCCGAAGATCGCCTCGGATTCCCTTCTCCGCACGTCCTACCTTCCAGAAAGTGGTCGCTTCTCTGTTCAGAGAGTTGTTGCTACTCTCCTCTTCGATCTCCTGTTGAGTTCGTAGGTGTTCAGAATGGTTTGATCCCTATCCAGCTGAATTCCTGAGACCAGACGAAATCCAGGTCTCCTCCTCCTCCGCCATCTTGCTCTGCCCCAATATCATTTTTTTCTTAAATGGGAGAATTCACCGATGAAACTCTCTGGGCATGTGGTTTTCTTTGTCCGAAGGTTTTAAAGTGTGGATTTAATTTATTTAATAGAAAGAGGATGATTCGGGTACTTTGCATATGTCATCTCATGAACCTCTCCCAGTGCTCCATGAGGGGATAGGAGAGAGGCAGCCTAGGTGGGCAGAGGGAGTGGGGAAGAAAACAGCAAGATTAGAGTCTTTCTAGAACTTGTGGATGGGAGGCGCTTGTGCAGCTCAGGCTAAACCCTCTATGAAAACTAGATGCAAAATTGTCTGTCCCCACTCGGGGGGTGACAGGGTGGGGGACAGACCACCATGATAGTGAAAATTGAGAGCGAAAGAGAAGAGCTTGGGGGTCAAACACAGCAGCTAGGAACAGGCATCCTTCATGCTAGGCTGAGATAACTTGGACTTCACATTGCTTTCTTCTGGATCCCAGAAGAAAGGCTCAGGGCTGGCCACCTTCTGGATAAGGAGGCAGGTGGGCCACACAGACTGCCAGGGGCTCCTATATCACACTCAGAAGATTTTCCAAATGCTGACCTTCTGGTCACTGCATTCTCTAACAAGATTAAGTATTATTAAGACCATAGCAAGTTTTGCTTTCACCTCAATCGCCTAGCAAAAAACAGTTTGGCATTGTTATACCCATTTTACAGATGCCCTGGGATTTGAACATCTATCTGCTCTTCCCACTCTGCCATCATTACCTCCTGAGAGAGTTTGATCTAAAGTGCTTCCAACAACACCTGGTCTGGGTAATACAGGTGTATCGGCCAGGTTTGGGGTGGGGAGCAGCCCGGGGAAGTGAGCCTCAGGAGAGAGCACGGTTCTTGGCAAAGCCTGTCCATGCTTTTAGAGAAGACTTGCATGCCTTTGCCAGCACTGAGTCTTCTGGCCAAACCAGCACAGAGCTCCAGTTGAAGATTTCTATTTTGTCAATAAAACCTTTTTTTATTTGTCTTTTAGCAGAACACTTTTGTTGGGGTTTTATGTAGCAAGAGCCTTCCGGTTATTGTTGGCAACCCACTGTCTTTCCCCGAGCGCATGGTCCTGTAGTTTCATGTCCAAATTGCTGGGGAGGTGAGTCTGGATTTTGAATGATCCCATGCCCCTGGGGCATCTCTAGCCCCCTCCCCTTCAGACTACTCACATTTAAGTCCTTCGTGAGGCAAGACTTTATCATCAGAGTCATGGTCATCGAAGGCTAACAGGACCTTGAGAATAATCTACAGCAGCCCCCGAGTTTTACAGATGGGAACTGAGAACGCGGAGAAGGTTACATAGCAACTGGGACCTAGAACCCAGACTCCCCAACCCTGCCTCCCAGCCAGGAACGTACCTCTCCTTACTTCCATTTTATAAAAGAAAAGACAGGACATGAAGTGAATTGATTCCCCAAGCCCCATCCTAGCCCCACAGCTGCTGGCGATTTGGAATAAGAGCCCTAGTTCCCATGTAGATAGTACAACTTACTTGCCTTCAAAAGAACGCCCTCAGGAGTGCTGAGCCGGTGAGATGCGCATCAGAGCGGCTGCCAGGTAGAAGTCCCACAAACAAGGGCCCTCAAAGTTAACACTGATGGATGAAGAGGGGGAGGTTGGCCGGGAAGTGCCTGGTCCAGGTGAGTCCTCTCTTCCTTTTGAGTCCCTGTCCTCCCGGGTGGTTCACCTCAGGGTACGTTAGCAGCAGTGAGGACTCTTTCAGGAATGGACAATGTGTCTGCAGACACAGGCCAGAAGGGCTGGTCCCCCTCAAAGGGACCCTGGAGGCAACCAGGAAGTGATGTCCTAGCTGAGAGGGTCCCAGGCCCTGAAAAGAGCTCACCTTGCGGCAAGCCCAGGAAAATTGTCCTTGCGACAAGTTCCTGGCTTCTTGCGGATGCCCAACCTTCTTGTACCCCTTGCCAGACCCTCTCTCCTTCCTCTCTGCTACGCACCCAGCACTCAGACTCCCCAACGCCTGTACTAGATGATTCCATGTGATTTTGTCATTCTACTCCATAGCACGTCATTATCCCCATTTCACAGACAGAACTTGGGAGAACTGGTCCAAGTTTTCCAATAAGAATTGTCAGGTCCAGCACTGGGACCAGGGTCTATTTTGTTCCAAAACCCACATTCTTGGGGCACCTGGGTGGCTCAGTCAGTTCAGCGTCTGACTCTTGGTTTCAGCTCAGGTCATAATCTCAGGATTGTGAGATGGAGTCCCATGTCCAGCTCCATGCTCAGCAGGGAGTATGCTGGAGATTCTCTGTCTCCCTCTGCACCCCCCACTTGCATTCTTTAAATAAATAAATGTATAACTAACTAACTAACTAACTAACTAACTAAATAAATAAATAAATAAAAATTTTTATTAATTTATTTGTCAGAGAGAGAGAGAGAGAGAAAGCACAAGCAGGGGGAGCAGGAGACAAAGGAAGAAGCAGGCCCCCTGCTGAGCAAGGAGCCCGATGCGGGACCCGATCCCAGGACCCTGGGATCATGACCTGAGCCGAAGGCAGACGCCTAACCGACTGAGCCACCCAGGTATCCCATGAATAAAATCTTTAAAAAAATATTCAAAGCCCACCTCCTTTGCCAAGTGGCCTCTAGGCTGGGCCACCTCTTTTGTCAATTAAAAGAGGGAACAGGAATGGTCAGCATGTGAATTCAGGACAGCAGGCTCACTACCGCTGGTCACTTCCTCTACCACTTCTGGGAGCTTTCCACTCACTCTGTCCAGGCTCAGGTCAGTTGTGTCCAGGTGGACTCGAAGGTGGTTTCAGATGTTGCATCCTCTCCATTGTGAGTATGGTGCTCCCAATAGAATAGCAGGCCAATCTGATGGTCCTGAAATCCTGCAAAACTGCCCTGGGCTGTCCCCATCCCATCACCACAGCTTCCAGCTATGGGAACCCAAAAGGGCCAAAGCCCTAACGTTGAATCTCACAATGCTTGAGCCAAGACCCAGGGCCCTGGTTCCCCTGGAATGGGCTGTAGTTTTTTGGTAAGACTCACTATATAAATCCATGGGGAAATCAAGAGGCTCTTTTCTTGTGGAAGGGATTGAGCTCATACAGGTAGGCTGGGGTGAGGTTCCTCAAGACGGGGGCTTTGGGATGAACACTGGAGAATGGAGGAGAATCTGTGAAAGTCTTGCCCTGTAAGAGTGTTTGTTTGTCCCTTGAGAAGTTCACTGTTAGTTTTCATCGATCATTTAGGACATCAGCTCTGTGTTCATAAGCTAATTCTAAGAAGTCATCATAAAGCAATTACGTTCACTTTCCCATGTGGCATTGGCTCACTCATTCTTCCCTTCAACACAGTACAGAGGGTCTCTGGACCTCATCAAAGGCACAGGACAAGGGTGCTCCAATCCTGGCCCTCGAGGCTAGTACCTGCAAATAGTAGGTGCTTGCTGAGGTTGTGCTGGCTGACGGAGGAACAGGCAATGACTGAGCTAAGTCCTGAACTTGAACCAGGAGGAAGAGCATCTTTGGTAGAAGGAAGAGTTTATGCACATACACCATGAGGACACTGGAAGCCTGTGGGAAATCTCCAGTACCTCACGTGGAAGGACCACACTAGTTGTTCTTCAGCCTTGTTTCAGATTAAGGGGGCAGATGCCATGAACCACAGATGAATGGCACAAGCAAACACTCTGCCCCTGTTGGAATGGAGGCCACCTGTTGGGACCAGGTTCAGCGATGTGGGCAAGTTTCACGCGGCAGTGCCCTGGAGGTGTGAGCCCCCTCTGATCAGAAGGTGACCCTTTCCCCTCCTCCCATCCCTAGCTGGCCTGGGGGAGGTTCCACGTTCATTCATCATACCATACTGGTCTTCTTTCGTGTGAAATATGGTTAGACACGTCCTGAAGAGCTGACAGGAGCTGAATTTAGAGAACACCTGTCACCGTCAACACCTGAGAAACAAAACCCAGGAAGACTTAGCACATTATTGTTTTTGAAGATTGTGCGGCTATTTCTGAATATTCAGCTGGGGCCGACAAGATGCTATCTTTGTTTGTGTTTAATTACACACACACACACACACACACACACACACACACACACACACACACACACTTCTGTCTTTGTTTTCTTTCCCGTAGCAACAAGAGAGCAATTATTAAAACCCAAGGTGGTAGCATCAGACCTTACCATCCCTGATGTTTCTCTTTTTCATAATTCTGGTCACAGTTGGAATTATTTGTTCAATTTTCTCCTTTTCCATAAAAAAAATCTGTCCCAAGAGGACAGGCATGTAGTCGATTCTTTTAGGAAGAGCGTTTGTTTGCAATGGACAGAAACTCAATTTGAACTATTTTATCAAAAGAAGAAATCTAATGGAAAGAAACTGGGGTGCCCCCTAACCTTGATTCGGGGACTGTCTATGCCTCCCAGACACCTGCAAGCAGTCCCAGGAACACTGCACTGTCCTCCGCCTTCTGTCTCCACTTGTCACCCTGCCTCTCTCCATATCAGCTTTCTTTTTTTTTTTTAAGATTTTATTTATTTATTTGACAGAGAGAGACACAGCGAGAGCAGGAACAGAAGCAGGGGGAGTGGGAGAGGGAGAAGCAGGCTTCCCGCCGAGCAGGGAGCCCGATGCGGGGCTCGATCCCAGGACCCTGGGATCATGACCTGAGCCGAAGGCAGACGCTTAACGACTGAGCCACCCAGGCGCCCCTTTCCATATCAGCTTTCTTCTCTGTGCTGGTTTCATTTGTCTGGTAGACAATGTGGTGACTAAAGACCTATAAACCTCCATGTTATCAATTTACCTCCAAAGGAGAGACCCCAGTCCCTTCTGTTAGTTGGATGTGAACAAATCCCAGGGAAGGGCTCTGAGTGGCTGGGCTGGGTCAGGTGCTCACACCTGAGCTATGGGCACCACTGCTTTCTGTCAGGAATGCTGTCAGAGGAGAAAGATTCATTCTAAGTTGGAAAGCTGTGCCAGTTCACTGTCGTCTTTGTGCTTTGTGCTTGTATGATGGACAAGATGACACATGAGACTTCTTCCAGAGGCTGAGAGGAAATTCCAGAGTGTAAAGTATATTTGCCCCCAGTTTAGCTAAAAGCAGATCAGGCAAAGGTAATTTTATAACTGGATCAGCCACAGCCCCAGGGGCCTGGCAATGGCAGACGTGAAGAGGGTGCTAAGTTTGCCTTTCAAGGAGGGGAAGGAGGTGTAACAGCGTGACCTAGGTTGTTTTTGGTTTTTGGTTTTTGCTTTTTTTTTTGTGGGCACTTGGTGCAGCTGAGTTCCTTGGGGACTTGAGACACCTGTGCTGGCAAGGGTGGCGGGGGGCTGCCAACAGGAAGTGACAGCATTTGAAGAAGCAGGAAGAGTGGCCCAAAATGCTGGGCTCCACCCCCCCATAGAGGTGATGGGTGTCTAATGCAGGCTTGAGGGCCAAGGAGGCGTCCTAGTAGCTGCCATGCACCCCATTTTTCTCTCTGTCCCCCCAATTTCTCCACTTCCCACTGGTGGGGGAGCTCAGTCTATTGTGAAGCATGAGGAACAATCCAAAAAGGAATTAAAAACCATGGCAGCTCTGGGAAAACACCTAAGAGCAGTAAAATTGAGGGCATGTTTATGGCTGGACTGTTTGTTCTGCATCTTTGTATGTCTGCCTATGAGTAGAGAAAGCTCCAGAAGGCGCTTCAGACTTCAGCTGAAGAAAAAAATCATGGCCTAGATGGTGCTTTCTATATGTCTGGCATTGTTCTCGGTACTTTATCTATACTAATCATTTACAGCTCAAAGAACTGCATACGGTAAGTGTGATTAGTGTCTCTACCTGTACATGGTTGACTAGAGTCTCCCCAAAATTCATGTCCACACTGAAACTCGGAATGTGACCTTCTCTGGAAATAAGGCCTTGGCAGAAGTAACTAGTCAAGAGGAGGTCCTACTGAATTAGAATGAGCCCCAAATCCAGTGTCTGGTTTCCCCAAAGGAGAGGGAAGTTTGGGCACAGACACACAGACATGGAGGGAAGACAGTCGTGTGGAAATGGAAGCAGAGATTTCGGTGATGCCGCCAAAAGCCGAGGACATTAAGGAATGCCAGCAAGGATCAGAAGCTGGACGAGGCAAGGAAGGATCTTCCGTCAGAGCGTCTGGAGGTAACACACTCTGCCAACACCTTGAGTGCAGATAGCCGGCCTCCAAAACGGTGAGAAAATACATGCAGTCCTAGGGAAGGAATGCTCCCACCAGACAGAGGAATAAACCACACCATGGGAGAGGCTAGCCTGGCCCAAAGCCACCCACCAGACAGTGACAGAGGCAGGAGGGCATGAGGGAGGCTGGGGCAGCGACTCAGGGCCAGAGCGGGCCACAGGGGATGCAGCCGTGCAAGGCCCTCCTGGGTTCCGGGCCCACCCGGCCCCTGCTCTGGAAGCCCGAGCATCCGGCCTACCGGGGGACAGAGTCTCAGTGGCACCACTCTGGCCACGTGGCTTTGCTTCTGGCGTGGGGCTGAGTGCAGTCAGACAGTCCCCTCCCTGAGGCTGCTCCCACGCCTCGGTGGCAAGTCCACATCCAGCCTCCTTTCCCTTCGCTGCACAGAAGCCCTTCGTGGACATGGAGGCTCCCGGGGCTCCCAGGCATCGGAAGAACTTACCAGCACATGGGTGCCTGCCATTCATGCCCCTGGTCGGGTTGACTTTCCTACACTCAAGCTTTCTCAACTTTCCCGAAATCCAAAAAAAAAAAAAAAAAAAAAAAAATGCTTCAGGATCGGCTTTTTGCTATTTTTTTCTTGCTCCTCATGATGAAAGTAAGAGGCATGCGTCAACATTTGGAAATAAGGAAAGAGCTGACCACACCTCCCTCCTCCAGGCAGAGGTGGAAACATTTCTGGGCGTTTCTTTTCCAGGCTTTTTTTTTTTTTTTGCTCTTTTGCTTTCCTCAATGCGGATGATATTGTCAATGGCCCTTTTTACTTAATGTTACAACAAACCTGTCCCACAGCTCAACTCCCTAAGGTGGCCACTTGAATTGCCACTGTCTACCTGAGCATCCTTCACACCCCAGACGATTGGAGGAGTTTTCATTTTTCAGAATTATAAACAGTGTTGCAACAACCACCCCAGTTTTCATATGACGACTCTTTTTTAAAAGAAAGCTTCATGACAGTGGAATTCAGGAGTGCAGACCTCTTCGAGGGCCCGGACGTTCACAGTCAGATTACTCCCACGATGGCGGTACCGAGCAGGTGTGCCCGCCGGCTCCTCTTCTCACTCAGTGGGCTATTCTCTCTCTTTCCAGTGCTTAGTAATTTGATGGGGAGAGAGTTGGTTCCTGGTTCCAATTTGCATTTCCTTGATTACTAACGAGGGGGAACATTTTTAAATGTACTAGTCATTTACATCGCCTTGTTTGTGGATTTTTTCTATTTGTGTCTTGGCCTCAGTTCTCCATTGTTCCCTTGGTGTGTTCTCATCAGTCCAGGGGAATGCTTCCCTTGGCGTTATTAACCCTTTGTCTGCCATGCTTGCTTAGAAATATTGCCCAGGGACGCCTGGGTGGTGCAGTGGGTTAAGCTTCGGACTTCTGATTTTGGCTTAGGTCATGATCTCAGGGTGATGAGATTGAGCCCCGTGTCGGGTTCCCTGCTTAGTGTGGAGTCTGCTTGGGATTCTGTCTCTCCCTCCACCTCTCCCCACCCCTGCTTGTGTATGTACTCTCTCTCTAAAAAAAAAAAAAAAGAAGAAAAGAAGAAAGAAAAATATATTGCCCAAATTGTTTGGCTTTTAAATGAACCTTCCATTGTTCCCGAAGCTCTAGAGGAACACCCAGAGCATATTGTTTTCCCCATAGGTCCCTGTCACTTGGCAAAGTGACAGACTGGCTGAAGAGACCAGGCCAGTCCCCCATCCCCCCCCCCACAGCCCCTGCATGTGCATTATGGGAAAGGGGAAATGTAGTCAAGCAAAAGTAAAAATGAAAAGTTATCACATTCCTACCACACAGAGCTTTCCACCACTAACGCCTCGGTGCATATCCTTCCTTTTTTACTTCACCCAAATGAGATCATTCTGCACATAATGTTTTATAATCCGATTGTTTTCAGTAAATAATCTCTACTTTGCTGTGGGTTTTGGAACATTTTTACACCATCTAGTCCCCAGACCATATTCTAATTTCCCTGATTGACCCAACCACGTTCCCTAGAGCTGGCTCGCTCGAAGCAGCATTTGATGCAGGACCTCTCGGAGCATATTGCTATGTCCCCCAGGCCTCTGCTACCTCAGCAAAGTCCCAATAAAGTGACAGACTTGTGGAGGACACCACGTCAGGCCCCCTGGGGCAGACAAGCCCACCAGCTGCTTCCTTACGGTGTCCTTAACTTAGTCCCCTCTCCCGCATTCCCTGGAACCAGCTTTCCCCTTTAATTGTGATTAGTGTTTCTTAACAAACAACCATTTTCTTCTCTGATTTCACCCCTCCCCCCACCCCGGGTTGTGACAGCCTTTCTCTGTGTCTTTTGGTCCCTTCCTATGCGGGTTGGACTCTGTCATCCAGCCCCTTCTGGAATCTGGAGGGATTTTTGCATTATCCTAGGATTTGAACCACTCACAAAGGAAGGGCATTAGCCATCCCGAAACTCATTATAATGCCCTGGTGGGACGCCGAGCTGGCTGCAGGCTGAGGCCTGCTGGGATGCACCAGTCTCAGGCAGGGAGTCTTCCTTCAGAGAGAGTCGAAAGCATACATTTTACACATTTCTCTAATTTTAGGGATTATCTTGCCTCAGCCACCTGCCTCAAAATCAAAAATATCCCAGTCCTCGAGCATTCAATCTGCTTGAGCTGCACAGATCCTTCCACGAGGGCAGCGGGTCTTTTCCTGGGAACTGTGTGCTCCGGGGAGCAATTACTCACAGGGTCTGTTCCAAAGAAGCTTGGCGTAGAAAGTGGTAGAGAGAGAAAGAGGAAGCTGGGCGAGAGGGAGGGAAAGAGCAGTACAGATGGTAGCCCCGGCTCTGTCTACTTCCTCTGTGCCCTCTGCAGCACGAGCAGCGACGCCCGGGCACACAGAGGCCGGGCTGGAGCTCCGGAGCCTGGGCACATGTTGCTCATCCCTCCAAGTTTCCAGCTTCCACTGTTCAGTTGCACCATGGGGACAATAATGACTACATTTTAGGAACGCACTTCTGCAGGGATACCGTTAAGCGCAGAGGCTGTTCGGCCGGTGCTGATGTTCACGGAACCAGCGGTGCCAGGGAGATGGGCCAGTGAGATGAGAACCCAGTTCTGCCCTGTTGTGCAGGCTGCACACTCCTCCACGGTGCCGGGCCTCCCCGTACCCAGATTACAGGGACAGTGTCATCTGGTGATCACGACGTTGTCACCATTCCTTGTTGTGCTGCTCCCTCCTTCCCCGCCATCACAAACGAGGTGTCAGTGTCCGAAGACATCTTCTATTGTGGCCCTCTGGGCACCTCCGTCCCTCCCTCTTAGTCCCCTTCTCTCCCTCTTCCCTTCCTCTGAGGGAGACTCTGTTCCTGGGGCTCCTGCAGCATCAGAAAGAGAATCAAGGGAAGCAACTAATTCTGTGCATTGTAATGGACCTGGGACACTGGGAGTGGCCTCCTGTCGATGTGTCAGTGCTTTCAGAGAGTCCGATGTACCCCGGCTTCTCAAGGGCACCGAGGGGGAGCAGAGTGTGACTGTGCCGTGCATTCGGGTATTCATTCGCTCGTTGTGCAAATCCGTAGTCCTTGCCAGGCCAATACCACTCTTGGGGACTTAGGAGCTGAAGCAGCCCTTACTCCCCTGCAGCTCACGGTCTGGTGTGAGACAGGCAGGTGGAGCAGAGTCGAGGCCGGAAAATTCTGTGAAGGACACCACCAGGAGGTTTCTTGGGGGGGCATGACAGGTCAAGGTGACCTGAGAACGGAGGGCAGTTCACCTGGTGAGCAGGGGCATAGACAAGGAAGTTCAAAAACCAGGGCCCTGCTGGGGTGTGGGAGGAGTGCTAGGGAACATGGAAGAGGGCCCCCCTGGCTACTCCCAAGGGGATGAGGCATCGGGGATGCACTGGAGGGGTGAGGGGCAGCGGGTCGCACAGGCTCCCGGGCGTAGCTGAGACTCTGTGCTGAAGGCAGTGGGGCGGTGAGCAGGTGTAAGCAGGCAATGGGTGGTCAGAGCTGTGCCGTGTGTAGGATGACGGGAGGAAGGACCTGTGCTCAGAATTCCATGCGGCAGTGGGAAGGGCTCCCTCCGGGAAGTCTGAGAATTCTGAAGAATACGAGCATTGATGGAAGATTACGGGTATCCATGTTTTGGTCCTAGCAAATCATTTCAGCTCATCCTGCCTCATTTTGCCCACCTGTAAAATGGGTGTAATGCAGAAATTTTTGTACATTTGCCTAAAGACCAATGTCTGGGAGGGCTCATTGCAACATCTTCCAAAATATAAGAGCTGGGGTACATTGGACTCTCTGAAAGCCCTGACATGTCGACAGGAGGCCACTCCCAGTGTCCCGGGCCCCTTACAATGCACAGAATTAGTTGCTTCCCTTGATTTTTCTTTCTTGTATTTTGAAAGATAAATCGTGTGGCTAACAAGCAATCTGAATCTCCTCACTGGAGAACTGGTAAGACAGAGATCAACCACACAAGAGAACACTCTAAAGGCCTTGACAACGAGGCCGTTGATTTAGAAGGCTCCCCAAGACATATTGTTGAGATCAATTCTCAGAATAATATATGTCATACGGCACCATGTATATTAAAATATATATACCCATGAAAATGCCTGTAAAAGCTTAGCAAAAGGGCTGCAAGAATGCTCCAGAACCTTCATGGAGGCAGTCTGGGTGTGGGGAGGCATCAGGTTGGGGGGCTGATGAGGGCCTTCCTTGCCCATTACTACACACTCATATGTTTTTTATATTCTTTGTCTTGTAACAAGGTCCATTAATATTACCTCTGTAAAACCACTGAATCCGTGATACTGGGAAGCGTAAATTCGGGAAGGTGGTGGGTTCTCAGCAGTGACGTGGGGGCTGCAGGGCTCATGGAGGGGTGGGGCACAGTGCATGACGGGGCCCTCCACCCCACTTCCACCAGGGGGCAGCAGAGGGCACAGACACGCACTTGCAGGCAGGGAGCTTGGGTGATGGGACTCAGCTAGGGGGTATGTGCCAGGTGACCTCACCTCCCTACAGCTCAGTTCCTTCATGGGTTACACAGCAACAGTAAGCCAGAACCCCCAGCTTGGGGGATGAGCGACAAGGTCATGTATATGCAAATCATAAGCAGGCATAAATAAGTAGGAAGATGACCATGACAGGATCAGGAGGTGAGGAGCGCGCACATCTGGGGGGGGGGGGTAAAGGTGAGGGAACGGAGGCACTGTCAGCATTCATGATCACGATCTCATCATTAGGCATTGCTATCCTCATCTTCCGGATGGAAACAAGGTTCCTTAACTTTCCTAGGTCGTGTGGCTAACAAGTGGCAGATGTGACCCAAGTTGGACGCTGGACCCCTCTTCTCTCTGCCTCCATGGCAGGTGTCCAATGCCTGTATGCAGAGTGCTGGGTGATGGTGTCTAGATGCCAGGATCCCGGGGAGTCACCGCCCATGCCAGGGGCCTCTGAAATGGGTCTTCAGCAGAAGGGATCTCCTATCGCTTGGGCACGCCAGTCTACTCACGCTGCTTCCCGGATCCTGACCTGGGGGCTGGGAGACAGAACACTGACTCCCCAGGACAGAGAACTGTCCCACAGAAAATTCTCCCCACCGCCCTCTGTCCCCACTTGCCAAACCCAAATCCAGGCTCACCCCTGAGCTTCCCACCCCACAGCAGCTACGGGCAGCCCCTGCCTTTCGAAAGCACATTGTCTGCTGTCCTATGTGCTAAATACGGAAGAGCATTCTGGCTCACTGGGGTCCTGTTCCGGGGCCTACGAATTGGACGTTGGCTACCCAGGTGGAAAACATGCCATCACCACCCCACCATTTAGGTTGCTTAGGAGAGGGAGTGATTTCTCCATCCTTATTTATTCAGAATGTTAAATAGTGGCCTGATATTCAGTTCATGGAGTTGGTTTCTCTCCCTTCCACCCCCGGGAACCAAAGAAGGTGTGGAAAAGCAGCAGTCCTGAGGCCTTGGCCAAAGGCCAGCCCCTCTGGCAGCTCTTTGGAATAATTCTGCTGCTGGGTCGTGGGCTGCGCCTTCCAAAGGCTCTTTGTGTCTGTGGTTTTCTCCTTTTTACCTGAAAATGGCTGGAAATCTCTGGATAAAAGAGCAAAAAGGTCCAGGGACTGCCTCCCAGGTCTATTAAGGGCGAGTTGATGGGGCAGGAGGGACAAGTGACATTTTAGCATTTTAAACTCTCCTCTTCAAATCCTTGTGGTTTTTAAAGACTGGCGCCCCTACCCCACCTGCAGCGCCTCACTCTGGCCCCTTACCGCCCAGAGGCTTATTTCACTGTCCAGTGAAACCCCCCCACCCAGTATCCCCATGAGCCCACAGACCCGGTTTTTCCCACGCAATTTGCTAATTTTCATCGACTCTCTTCCAAACTCCTGGCCCTCTAAACTCCTGGTCTGTGTTTCTTTAATCAGGTCCGAGATTTCTCTACAGTCATTGCGAGTGTACACGTGCACGACACACAATTTCTAGGGAGGCCATCGAAAAACCTATTTCTTCCCTAGAATGTCAATGTCACCACATGTGTTTGCAGTCCCATCTGGGCCAGGTGAGTGCCAGAGGATGTCAGGGCACCTGTATAGATGGTTTCATGGGCAGAAAGCAGGTGGGGCAGCACCTGGCACCTGGTCGTGACAGTGTTTGAGAAGAACCGGACACTTGCCAGCCCTGGTGTGAGAGGGTCTTGCCAGGAAACCATGCCCAGTCTGATGATTCAGCTCCATGGGTACCAACTCTCAACGACAAGAGTAAATAGGTTTTGTTCGCCATTCCAGTAATTAGATTAGGCATCCATTTAATTTCCCAACTTGAATAATTCCCCAACACTAACTAACACAACAACTAACTGCCTTCAATGCCATGACGTAGCTTTTGAGTTATCACGGGGCACTGCATTAAAATTGGCCTTTACGGATTGTTCAGGGAAAGTTTCAGTGTTATGCAGAGGCTCCATATCCAGCACTAGAAATCAGTGCCACTTGGATACCACACCGTGTTTTTTAGGCATTCTGGACATGTGTTGTCTTTCCTTTTCTTAACAGTTTTATTGCAATACAATGAACATACTATATAATTCGTTCACTTAAATATATGATTACATGTTTTTTGGCATATCCAGGGTTGCTCAACCATCAACATCTAGTTGTAGAGGCTCTTGGTCCCTGCTCACCTCACAGGGTTAAGAACCCCCCATTCTCGGGGCGCCTGGGTGGCTCAGTTGGTTAAGCGACTGCCTTCGGCTCAGGTCATGATCCTGGAGTCCCGGGATCGAGTCCCACATCGGGCTCCCTGCTCAGCAGGGAGTCTGCTTCTCCCTCTGACCCTCTTCCCTCTCGTGCTCTCTATCTCTCATTCTCTCTCTCTCAAATAAATAAATAAAATCTTTAAAAAAAAAAAAAAGAACCCCCCATTCTCACCATACTCATGAACAGAGACTCCCATCCGTGCCCCACCCCCACCCCACCCCAGCCTAGACTACCGCTAACTTCTTTTCTGTCTCTATGGATTTGCCTAACCTCTACAGACATTTCATATAAATGGAATCAGACAGTACGAGGTCTCCTGTGACTAACTTCTTTCACTTGACATGTTTTTAAGTTCATTTATGTGGTAGCAGGTGTCAGGACTGCATTCCTTTTTATGGCCCCATAATATCCCATTGTATGGACAGGCCACTGTATGCATGCAATCTACACAGTGTATGGATAAACACGTTTTGTGTATCCATCGATCAGTAAAAGAACATTTGGAAATTTCCACTTGTTGGCCATTATGAATTGTTGCTATGAGCATTCATGTGCACATTTTTATGTTGACATATGCTTTCAATTCTTTTGGTTATATACCTAGGAGTGGAACTGCTGGGCCCTCTGGTCAGTCCGTGCTTAGCCTTTTTAGGAACTATCAAACTGTTTTCAAAAGCAGCCCTACCACATGACATTCGCACCAGCAGTGCATGAGCGTTCCAGTTCCTCTACCTCTTTGTCAACACGTGTTATTATCCAACTGCTTGATGATAGCCATCCTAGTGGTTTCTCATTGTGGTTTCGATGTGCATTTCTCTGACAGCTCCCATACCTGTTAGCCATTTGCACACCTCCTTTGGAGCAGTGTCTATTCAAATGTTTGCCTGTTTTTTTTAATTGGTTATTTGCCTTTTTATTATTGAGTTGTAAGAGTTCTTTATATATTCTCAATACCAGTCCCTTATCAGATATATGATCCGAAAATAATTCCTCCTATTCTTTTTTTTTTTAAGATTTTATTTATTTGTTTGACAGAGAGAGACACAATGAGAGAGGGAACACGAGCAGGGGGAGTGGGAGAGGGAGAAGCAGGCTTCCTGCTGAGCTGGGACCCTGATGCGGGGCTCCATCCCAGGACCCTGGGATCACGACCTGAGCCAAAGGCAGACGCTTAACGACAGAGCCACCCAGGCGCCCCAATTCGTCCCATTCTTGTGGGTACATAAATTAAAGTTTCATTGAATATAGACACGAGGTGGCATCTTTCTACTTTTAAAGTCCAAATTGGACGTTAAGTTTCAGGAAAACAGCATCATCTGTCACATCAAACTGTGATAATTTAAGTGTGATTGGTTTTACAGTTTTATTTCTATTTTAGTTGTTAATCTGCTTTATTTCCCTAGTGGTGTAGAAGTTACCTACAAAATTAATATGTAGTTTTATGTAGTTTTATATTTTAATACATTTTGATAACATTAGAATGAAAGAATTACATAAGAATTATTGGGGTGCTTGGTTGGCTCAGTTGGTTAACCATCCGACTCTTGATTTCGGCTCAGGTCATGATATCAGAGCCATGAGATCGAGTCCCGAGTCAGGCTCCACGCTAAGCATGGAACCTGCCTAAGGGTCTCTCTTTCCCTCTGCCCCTCTTTCCAACTCTCTCTCTCAAAAAAAAAAAAAAAAAGGAATAAGAATTACCTAAATGAACACTTTCTTTTAAATATCAGCTCTTTTGTATTATGCTAAGTGAGTTAAGTAAGGCTGAGAAAGACAAATACCATATGATTATTTGAAAAAAAACAAAGGAGAATGAACATACAAAAGAAAAGCAGAATCAGACCTATAAACACAGAGAACAGACTGGTGGTTGCCAGAGGGGAGGGGATGGGAGGCTGAGCAGAAAAGGGGAAAGGGAGTGCGAGGTACAGGCTTCCAGTTACGGAATGGCTAAGTCACAGAAATAAAAGGCACAGCCCGGGGAATGCAGTCAGTGATCCTGCAGTGGGGTTGTATGTGACAGATGGAAGCTACACTTGCGGTGAGCACAGCATAATGTATAGAGAAGTCGCCTCTCTATGTCCTACACCTGAACCTAATGTAACATTGTGTGTCAACCCTACTCAAATAAAGAAAAAACATTTTTAAGAGTCAGCTCTTTATTTTTTAAACGTTGCCTTAACCTGTAAATTCCATGAGGCTGGCAGCATCTGTCTGGCTCACCAGTGCCTTCCCTGAGCTACCTACCACTGTAGCTGGCACATACAGAGCACTCAATAATATAGGAGTGAACTGATGATGGCCCTTAATTTCAGGGCGTGACCCTGAGGTTTCTGGAGCTGCTCTCCTCTGTCGGGTGCCTGTCACCAGTCCCAGATGACATTAGTTTGGCGGGTCCTTCTATCCCCAGCACTTGGGCAAGAACACCATGTTCCAGCCTCCACAGAGCTGGTCCCAGTTCTGACCCAGGCTCTGCCAGGAAGAGTAGAAACTAACCTTAACTGAGCTCTTCCTAGATTCCTTTCTTCTTCATCCTCTCTATAACTCTACGAGGGGGTTATTAGCGTCTTACTTTGTCAATGGGCAGACGAAGGCCAGGAGAGGTGAAATCCGCCCCCCACACGAGGTCGTTCCCACTGGGTGAGGGGTGGAGCCGGGATTCCATGTCAGACAAAATGACTCAAAAGCCCCACTCTTGCCTCTTTGTGCTACTTCCCCCAGAGAGCGATGAGGTCTGTCCACTCATTTGAGCTATTTGCAAGTTTGCTTTGAGTGAGTTCGAGCCCGGAATCCATCACAAAGCCCTGTCAGTCTTGACGCCAGCAGAGTTTGTAGCCAGAAGTCTCTATTGCCTGCTCTTTTTAGAGGAGAGCTGGCTTGCCAGTAAGATCTGAGAGGCCTGGGCTCTTTTCAGTGTCACCAATTCCATGGTATGTGTCCAATTGCATGAGCGGGGAGGCAGCCCACACTGAGAGCTGTCTGCCTGTGGCTCTCATTTCTCTCTTTATGCTGGAGGCTTGCTGGCGAACCACAGTGCCTTCATTTCGTCCTTTGCTCAGAAAGCTTTGCACGGCCACATGGAGCCACCTCAGCTGCCCCTCTGCATTCCCCAGAAGAGTTTTCCCCAGGGCTGGGAGTCATCTGACCCAGCAGTGCTATTTAAGGAAGGTCAGTGGCAGAGCCTCAGATCAGACTAGAGATCAGGGAAATCCAGAAAAAGCCTCCTAATAGTTAATGCTGGCCCATCCTGCACGCTCAGCAATCAGAGGGTATGAATTGGATGGACTGCATGGCCAACCTAATTAAGTTTGTAGAAACTGGCTGTTAAAGCAGCTGAAACTTCCCTCATTAGGGGCAAAAACCCGACCGATGGATCCGTGAGTTTTGCGTGGGCCCAGTCTCTTCTAAAAGAATGGGAACTCGGCATTCACTTCTGAGAGAAGACTGCCAGGAGCAAGGAGGGAGGGGTAGCCTTGGGCTCTGCACATGTCGCTGTCGCTCTACCAACAGGCAAAGCCACGGAAGGCTCCAATAGTGGCAATGAAGCCCTACGCAAGGCCACTGGCCCCCTCCCTGGCTGGTCACTGCCTCCCACCACAGGCCCCATCGGGTAGCAAGAGTAAAGCCGGGGCCGTGCTTCTCAGACTCCAGCCGGTCCAGCCTCACCTGTCCCAGTCCCGCGCAGAGCGCCTGGCCTGCAGCCGCGGAGGAGATGCTCATGTGCGTGCCCCTCACACCTCCCGGGGAAGCACCCAACTTCGGGGCTGAGAAGAAGCACAGTAAACCTTCAGAAGACTTCAAATTTGCAGGCAAAGACCATACGGAGGTTGTTGGAAATAACCTTCATATTCCATTTTTCAGTGGCCGACTGAACTGTCTGATTCTCTTCTTTGCCCAGCACAGGCAAATACTTCTCTTTCCTTCCTGGCTTTCAATTATTTTCCATTTTAAGTGCCAAGGAAAAATACCAACTTTGTGCACTGTTTGGACTCCTCAAATAGTTTGTGTTTGATTTGTGCCCAATTTGACCATAGCTCTTCGGACAGGAAACATTGGGTCGGACCTGTAAAAATTTGACCAATTTTACTTCTAGCGCTTAGGCAGATTCTCAATGTGCGAACAATTGATAGGCCATTTCCATTTTCATTAGGCTGTTTGCTTTTGTCATCAGAGGCAAAAGTCCCAGAGCACGTGGGATGAAGTGTATGCAGAACTCGTTCCAGCCCAGAGGTGTTTGAAGAGAACTTCCTGCTATATTTATTTCTCTTGAATGAGTATCATCTTTAAATGGATTCTTCATAATATGAGTGGAAAACTGAATTTTTCATAAACGGAAGGGACACTCATTTTGATAGTATATTTAAAGAAATGTTTAAGTCTGTGCCTGTATATAATCAATGCATTCTGTTCATGACTGTACTGGTAAACCCACTGCAGCTTTGGAAGGATCTGTCACAGGTAATAAATGCCCTTCACAGAATGTTCCAGTCTCCGGGGACCTGAGGCATGTCTGTGCAGTGGAGATTTGAGGCATCGTGACTTGTTTTGCCATAATCCATAATGAAGTACCGACTGTATACTAAGCATCATGCTCGGAGCTAGAGATATCCAATTGGATAAGATGCTATTTATGATCTCAAGGAGCTTGCAGAAATTATACAGGATGTGTAACTGGGTCACTGTAATGTGGGCGGAGGGGTTTCATTGCATCAGTATAGGTAGAGCATGTAGGAGCCCCAGAGAAAGTTTCCTTTCAGCCAAGGATTAGGAAAAGCCTTCATGAAAGAGGTAGCCTTCCAACTGGGCTTTAGAGGAAAGGCAAGAATTCGACAGTATGAAGTAGGGGCAAGGCTGAGGGCTCAGTATGAAGAGAGACAAAAGTAGGAAGGTCTGGGTGTGTTCAGAGGAAAGGAGATAAGCTCTGAGTGACTGGATTTGTAAGAAATTGATAAGCCAAGGAAGGCGATTCTCAGAGTCTGAGGGTACTATGGGCATGAGGGGAGCAGCAGTGGCCCCAGGACATGGGTAATAGGAAGAAGACAGGCAGGTTACAGAACATGGTTGGGACCATGTGTGGCAGGTGCACTGAGGTGATGAGGCAGCCCCCCTGACTCTACTTCCATCATGAGGATCACTGGCCTGTGGATAGCAGCTAGGGATGGGGACAACTGTCAAGCTGTCTTCAGGGCTCCCAGGAGTCGGGGGATAGTTGTCCTCTCACTAATTGTCTGGATGTGGATCCATAAGCCAGCATGAGAGCTTTGAGAATTGTTAGAGCAAATTATGAGTGTTCTGCTCTCTCCTGAGCCACCCTGTGGGGGGCCAGAAAATGTGGGACCCCAGGAAAGCCAACCTTGGCTTCAGCAGGGAAAGAATCTTGATACATCCCCACTTGTCTTCCAAGGAGTCTTCTACTCAAATGACCCAAGTCATCCAGCAGAACAATCTCACCCCTCACCGAGCTCGTGACATTTCAGACACCTCAGGCCTCACTGGGACTTCCTTCCTCAACTTAGAGAAAGATGATGCCCAGGGGATGCTGACAAAGGCAAGAATATGTCAAAAGTGGCACAGAGAAAGCTGAAGCTGTCTCCGACACTCTCCCCCTTGCCTAGTTTCTCCTTCTGGGGGTGAACTGTCTGTCTCATCCTTCAGTTCCTGAGGCTCAGAAAGTCAGTGCAATGAGATGAGTCACCAGTAGTACTGGTTTTCACTGGGAAGCTGGTCGTGTGCAGTCACATCATGCACATAAAATTTGATTAGAGACTCAACTCTGCCCCATAGCTGCAAGTTAAAGTCTTCAGAACATGAGCCCATCAAGGGCAGGGCTTTTCTTTGACCATCTGTCTGGACGTTAGAATCACAGACTATTAGATCTTAGAGCTGTAGAGTTCATCCAGTGCAGCTGGATGAAAAAAACTCTCAAGTGTTTCTTAAATTACGGGTCATCATTTTTTCTCAAGTGCTTCCAGCAGTGAGTAACTTAGTGAATGAGTCATCCATGATGGGTCCGACCTGATACAAAGTCAAACCACAGTTCAAGCTGATGTGTTTCCAAAACCACCTACCCAAGTAAATGATGGCAATTTTGATCTTTCAAGTTTGTACAGTTTGAGGTCCAGCTGACCCAGCCTAAGTTTGTAGTTGAAGAGGCCAAGGGCATTGGAGAGATGAGTAATCCTTCAGTATGGTTTCTTGATGTACACAGTCAACCAGAGCACCTTTTCCTTTTCCAGCCTAGTGTCAGTGCTCTCGTTCAGAACTTCATCATCTCAAGCCTGGATATATACAATAGTCTCCTGATTTCCCGCCTTTACCCTTGTCCCTTCTTTTCCTGACCTCTGCCCACAGGATCAGTAGATTGTTTCCCTCCTCCTCTAGAAGCTTAAATCTCTACTGCCCCTCACCCCTCACCCCACTGTCCATACAACGGAGTTCAAACTCCCCAGCATGGTATTTGTGGCTCCAAACCAAGAGCCCCAATGCCCAGCTTCATCTCCCCATCCAGCCTCCCCTCCTTCCAACCCAGGCACTGGTCCTGTGCTACATTCACATAACATCACTTGTTCACTAACTAATAATCTCACGTACATCTCTGTAATTCCACAAGTCTTGTTCTTCTCTCCCCTGGCTATCATTCACGATCCAACTCAAAGTTCACTTTTGTTTTAAAGTCTTCCTCACCCCCTCAGCCCCTCAGCCCTGGACCTCCTTCCCTGGGCCTCTTCTCTGGGCTGCACCACCCTGAGCATCACACTCTGGATGTACCCATCCTTACACTGCTGATGTTTGTGCGCATCTCTGCATCTTCTGCTAAGATGTGCCCCTTGAATATTAAGTCATGTCTTGTTCATTTTTATGTCTTCAGTTCAGCGCCTGGCAGAGTCAGTGATTAGTATACATTGATTGAGTCCATGAATAAATAAATAAATTCATGAATATGGGTTCAATGTGTGTCCATGGAACTACCAGGCAGAAGTCGGTGAGTGCTCCTTATTACCAACTTTGACAGCAGATACTGCTCACGCCCCCACCCAGTAGTCAGTAAAGGAATTAAACACAGCCCCTCCTGTCAAGGAGTCTAGTTTAAGAAGATAAGACATAAATATTTAAAGAGTGATGATCTTGACCAAGGCTAGTTTCTATCCTGTATCTCTTTGGAAGTTAAACCAGTCTAGAAAAACTGCAAACATGCAAAACTCAGCCTGACTCTTTCACCTGGTAGGTGTTAAAGCCAAATCTGATCCTTCTGTGGGGAGCTGTGAAGGCCACCTGGGGCCAGAAGGTCTGTTGGATGAGTCTTTACCTTGGAGAGCCTTAGCAACGACCATACACTTTCTCTTTTCTGGTCTCATTTTAGCCTCACAAAAATCAGGGAGGTGGTAGTGTTACTGTTTCCACTTTGCAAAGAAGCCATGAACAACTATAGCAAAAGCCTTCTAAGTGAGTCAAATGGGGAGCTTCCCTTCCCCCAAGTCATTTGTGTGTTCCTTACTTCATCTGATGTGCACTGAGCACCTGTTCAGTGCCATGCACTGTGATAGGTGCCAAGAGCACAGACAGACATGGGACTTGGCCCTTCCCCTGGAGGGAGATCTAGCAAAGTATGACACATGCAAGAGTCACACAAGTCTTCCCTAAATGCCATCTGCCCCTCCCTAAATACTGAAGAAGGTGCTGTGTCTTTCATTCATTTGTTCTTTCATCAGAACTTATATGGGGACATAACATTGGACAGTAACATTCAATCACTCTGACCCCTCCTTTTCTTTTCAGCTGTGCTTAAAGCTCCCCAAGGATAAACTGGATCTTACAAGTCTTTGGACTTGTCGCTGAATTTATGTAATGTCCGCCAGTACATGTTGTGGGCTCTGCCAGGGTGGCAGCTTTGGATCCTAACTCATGAGGATGTGAGAGCAGCTCCACTGTTCTCCTACTGTGTGACTTTGGCCAACTTGTACCGGTTCTCTGGACTTCAGTGTATTCATCTGTGAAATGGAGATAATTGTCTCATCCCAAAGAGGAGATGTGCAGAGAATTCAAGAACAGTGAGTTTCCATTCTGCATCACCTTTATTTTCAAAAGTAGGGCTGCAAGAAGGGGCCTCTAGGGCACTGGTTATCCCTTGGGATGCACAGTGCCTCTCTTTCCACTCTCCTCCCCAACCTCCAACCCTCCATCTGCTCCTTGTTGAGAGGGACTGTCACTGTGGTCTACTCCACTGCTGGGAGTATTGGTGGGTCAGTGGTGGACTGCAAGCTTGAGACCCACAGATTGAGGAAATGATCAAACGACTTTATGTTCGGGAAATGCCAGGGTTCACCTGATATATCCAACCTTGCTTCAGGCTCTGATGAACCCAGAGACAAGTCCCCACCAGTTATACATCTATACTCGGAAACTGGTCATTTTGTCAGATCAGAACCAGCTAGTCACTGAAATATCAGTTAAATGTCAGCAGCGGGGAAACTAACCAAGACAGACTTTTGGTGGAAGGGCAGTCGGTTCACCCTGAGTCTACACTCGTACCCAGTGTAAAAGGCAGGTGGATTTTGGAGAGTGGTGTTCGACCGAATGTTGTAACTGAGCTGGGCAATTGTGTCCAGCCCTACTGGTCAATTGCCAAAAGAACTCCTAAATTCCAGAGAAACTGTGGGTGCTTCTGAGACAGCGTAGAACAGCTTTTGCTTCCTCTGGGATTTTCTTCAGTCTTGTTTTTCCGGATGCTACCATCCGAAGTGAAAACAACATTTCTTTAGGAACTCCTGACAAGCCAGCGTATTCCTAAGATCCCCTGGGAGATCTCACAGGTCCCGCTGGCTCTGGGCATGCAGCTTTCTGTTTGAAACCTCTCTCTTGAGTGGGAGGCTGGTGGCACAGAGACTTGGCCCTGGGCTTTGTTTTCAGCTTGTTTGCCTGACCCCTATCTACCCCCCACATCAAGAATCTCTCTATCAACTGTGACAGGTGAGGGGACAGAGAGGGAACACTGAGATCCTGGTTCCTCTGACTTCCGTGCTATGCTCCTACCCTACTCATGGCCTAGGTCTCTGTGCAGACAGGGTCGTGTTCATATAGTATTGTCTCTACCTGTAATGCTGCTTGCACCCCACCCTCCCCCACCTTCCGCCTCTGATAAACAGGTCAGTTCAAGGGTGGCCTATCTTCTGAATTCTTTGTTGAACATACCAGCCCTGAGGAGGGGGGAGAACTCACCTCTTTATTTACCCTGAGAGACACCTGACGTGTTCTTAGTTCTGCCCTGTTTACAGGAGCACTCTTGTACTGGGAGAAAGGACAAAAGGAGCTCCTCTGCTGTGCAAGATGCAGAACATGTTCCAGAACTTGGCCAGCCTCCCCTGATGATGAGAATCCACATGTGTTGCTCACAGACCTGACCACACTCAAACTTGGCCACACTTGTTGGCCTCAGGGGATCCTCTCCAAGCCTTCTTTTTCTACCTGTAGAATACGGTGGGAGCACCAGATGACTTAAATTTCTCTTCCAGGTGCTCTCTGTGAGTCTCTTAAGGGGAATTTCTCCATGAACCTACTTTGGACTTCTCCACCAGAAGCACCTATTCCCGAGCTGTTGTGTTCACTGGACCCCAGAGTGGGCCCGCTACTTGGCAGTGCCACATCTCCAGAGGACACACCTGTGACATCTGACATGCACCCCATGCCCAAGCCCTGAGTCACCCTGCCCAAAGAGCCAGGCATCCCTGTGCCATCAGTTGGAGGAAATCTCATCCAGGAAAGCAACACAATAAACCATCATGGCTTTTGTGGTGGTTCAACATTATGTTTTCGAGATCCATCCACCTTGTTGCATGCAGTTCTACTCATTCATTTTAGCTGTTGTATGTTACCCAGTCGTGTGATTATTCCAGTTTATCCATTCCCCCATCAAGGTGCACTGACGTGCTTTCCATTTTTTCCTCATTTTGAGCAAGGTTTCAGTAGGTGAACATCCTTGTCCTTGCCCACGCGCAGATGTTTTCCAAAGTTGCTGCTACTTCTGCTTCCCTTAGCTATGCTCCACATATAGAAAAAAATGAAGACTTTTGCCAACCTGATGGATGGATTTTTATTCTTTTGGTTTTTGTTCTATTATCTATTCTGAGACTGTATGACTGTATACATACCGATTTAGAATTGTTATTTCTTCCCAGGGAACTTTTTCTTTTGCCATTATACATTGACCTTCTTTATCTTTAATGCCTTTTTTTTGTCTTCAGGTTAATTGTGTTTAAAACTAATATAGTTACTCCAGCTCTCTTTTTATGATTATTTGCCTGGTAAACATATATATATATATTTTTTTCCTTATCCTATTACTTTCACCTTTTTTTGTAACCTATGTTTTATTTCCCACTAAGGATTCCTTAATAGTGTTTTTAAAAACTTAGAAATCTCATTAAATCATTCCTCACAGTCACAACACTCAGCTGATATGGAGGGAAAACCTTACATATTCTTTTTCCATTTAGCTTATGCAAGCACTTTGGCTATACACTGCTTTCCTAGAGTGATTTTTCTTTAGCCAGGAGAAACAACTTTATAAAAAAGTCCATCTCTTTAAAATGGTGGTGATTCTAAAAAAAACACTGGTAAGAGATAGAGAGGAATATGGGAACAACTCAGTTTTAATTACTACGAACACAAAAACTCCAAATTATGGAGCATTATAGAACATTCAAATAAAAGATTATGAAACTGTACAGGTGCCTGTAACAAGGGCATCTTTTCTACTTTGCTAACTAATTTTGAGATTAAAAAAATAAAAATCAAGCATTTCTGCACATTTCAAATATATATTTTTTAAAGGTAAAACAGCAATTCTGATTATGTGAGCATTTATTACAATGAAGACATTTTGAATTATGAAAATAGAATTATGAATAAATTCAAATGCCTCAATATTTTGAAGATGTAAGTAATTTACCTTTTCCTCAAACATTTTTAGAGAAATGTAATGTTTTGTTTTTAAAAATTCAGTTCAGTGTATTGACTCCCTCCTTTTTTGGTAAAAGACAAAAACTCCTGAAGGTATTACATTCATACCGGCTACAAAATAAATTCAAACTTAAACAATGCACAACAGTTTTAAAAACATATGAATCTAAGATTTTGTAGGAAAAGAGAATAGAAAACCACAGTAAAAGTTAAAATTATACCATACAAAATATCATGGATTTTCTATGGAGGAAATGAATATTTAAAACTAAATAATCTGATTTTAAGAATAACTTCTCGGAATTTGAAGTTTAAGATGTGAAAGTAGCAGACAGATTTGCTCTCCTAAGCAATTTTTAAAAAGTAAAAAAAAAAAAATGAACCCAACGACACTGCAGCATATAGGTGGAATGGTAAGCATTGTCCTATAGACACATTTTCAACTTTTATCTGTGTTAATTTTGTCCATTCTTATTTAAAGCATACCACTCCAAAAGCTCTTCATACAAATGGGAAAACATGAGGTAAACATCCCACACTTACATGAAAGCATTTAATATTACTTAGATATTCCTTATGCCTAGAACAATTCTTAAATAAATCCCCTACAAATAGTGATTATTGTCATGAAACATATCTGAACCACAAAAGCAGATCAGGTATCACAGTCCTCTGAAAATGGCAATGATGTTCTTCAGTATTATTACAAAATAATCATGACTATTTTTTTGCAGAAAATGTTTTGCCAGCAATATTGTTCCATTATGGATTAAATGAGGCACTGAGCTACAGTAAAAGCACCTGCAATCCATTCAAAATTGCCATGGTGCAGCTCATGGGGAAATAATCTATAATTAGTCTCCAGTTCTACTGCCTCCAGTTCCTTCCTGCAGTATCATGCTTCCACCTGAGCTCATTTTGTTAGAGCTTGAAGAATTCCCATTAACATTTTTTGGATTGTCTCAGCTTCCGCTTTGTGTGGAAACATCCTAGTTCCCATTTATGTTTGCAAGATTTTTCACTGGGTATAAAATTCTCAATGGCTAGTTTTTATTTTGTCTTTTCCAACACGTTCAAGATATCATTTTCACTGCCTTCCGGCTTCCTGTTCACTGCTGGGGAGTCAGTCATTACTGTTATTTTTCTTTTCCCTCTTTGAAAGTAATGGGTCTTTTTTCTCTAATTGCTTTTGATATTTTCTCTCTGTCTTAATTTCTCAGGAGTTACACCATGATGTGCTTAAGTGAGTCTTTCTTTGTGTTTATTCTGTTTGGGGTTTGGCAACCTTCTTGGGACTGTAGATTAAAGCCTTCAATCAATTTGGGGCTAGTCTCAGACATCCTCTCTTCAGATATCGCTTCTACCTCATTTCCTTTCCATCTTCTGGGTTTCTAATCACATGTATGTTAGAGCATGTCTCTCGTGCTCTGTATTTCATCATTAATTATTTTATTTAGTATTATACTTGGTATTATTTTATAATATTTCCTAATAGAAATTTGCTAACTATTTGGAAGTTAACAAACACAATTTCAAATAACCTATGGATTAAAGAATACATGGCAAGAGAAATTAGTAAATATTTTGAACATGATGAAGATTAAAAGTATCAAAAATGTGGGATTTAACAAAAGCAGTGTTTATGGGGACATAGCATTAAATATATGTAATAGAAAATAAAAAATGTCTCAAGTTAATAATCAAAGGTTCTGAAACAACAAAGTAAGCCCAAAGTAAATCAGAGGAAGGAAACAATAAAGTTTAGAGAACTCAATAAAGTAGAAAACAAATTAGCAATGGCAAAAACAATGAAACCTAAGATAGTCTTTTAAAAAAAATTGAGGATTGATAAACCTCAAATTAGACTGATCAGAAAGAAAGAGAGAAGACCACATTTCCAGAATCAGAAAGTGAAAAGTTGACATCACTACAGATGCTACAGACACTATCAGTTGCTAAGGGAATTTTTAAACAACTTTATGCCGATATATTGACAACATAGATGAAATTGACACCTTCATTGAAAGACAGAAATTACCAAAATAGATTCAAGAAGAACTAGAAAATCAATGTCTATTAAAGAAATTAATCTTTCCACAAAGAAAATTCCAATCACAGCTGTCTTCACTAATGATTTTTTGAACAGTTCAGAAAGAAATAATGCCAACTCCACACAAATTTTTCAGAAAATGGAGTTGAAGGAACACATCCCACCGTGACACATAAAGGCCTGTTGCCAAAGCAGAAACAAAGATATCACAAGGATACGATAGACCAGTATCTCTCGTGCATCCCTCAGGCACTAAAGTCTTTGATGAATATTAGCAAGTCGAATCCAGCAATATATAAAGAAAGATAGTACATGATGACTAAGTGGAGTTTATCCAAGGAAGCAGTTAGGTAAACATTTGGAAGCCAATGTAATTCACCATATTCAATAAACTAAAAAAGGAAAACAATATGATTATCACAATAGATGCTTAAAAAATCATTTGTGAAAATATAACATCTATTTGTGATTTAAAAAAAAAAAAAACTCTCAGAAAACTAGGAATAGAAGGGAAGTTCCTTAACCTGATAACTTCTTTTTTTTAAAATCTAGTTAACATCACATTTAACGGTGAAAGACTAAATGCTTTCTAAGATTGGGAACAAAGCAAGAATGTATTTCTCATACTGTTCATTCAGCATAGCACTAGTGGCCCTAGCTAGTGCAATAGGGCAAGAAAAAACAAAGCCCTAAATTAGCTTGGAAGTGAAGGAGTAAAATTGCTTTCATTTATCAATGGTATGATCATATTTATACAAAACTCTTATCTATAGAAAAGTTATACATCTTATCTATAGAAAAAGTTACTATAACTCACAACTGAGTTTAGAATAGCTACAAAATACAAGTCAATATTTTAAAAATTAATTATATTTTTATATTAACAAAAAAGTAGTATTCTATAGACTAGCAACAAACAGCTGGAAATTTAAAAATTTAAATACCACTTACATGGTATTAGCCTCAAAAAATATAAAATACTTCAAGATAAATTTATGACAATATGTGCATGACCTATACATTAAAATCTATAAAACATCAATGCAGCAAATAGGCAAATAACCTAAACAACCTAAATAAATAACCTAAATACATGGAGAAATATATCACATATGTGGATCAGATGACTTAATATTGTTGTCATTAATTCTCCAGAAATTAATCTTTAGATGCTAATCTTAGCCAAAATCTGAGCAGTATTTTTGTAGACATCAGCAATATAATTTAATGACTATCAAAGAAATTGAATTTATAATTAAAAATTTCTCCACAGAGGGAACTCTAGGTCCATATGTCTTTACTGATGATGTTTTTAAACATCCTTCAAATTCCAATTTATTGGAAAAGTGAAGGACCTAGAATAGCCAAAGTAAAAAAGAGAACAAAGTCAGAGTACCTGATTTCTAGGCCCACTATAAAGCTTCAATAATCAAATAATCAAGATACTGTGATATTGACATAAGCATAAATAGAATAGAGATTCCAGAAATACATATATATATATGTATATATATATATATATATGAACAATTGAAGTCTGACAAGGTTTGCAGCGTTTTTCAATGAGGAAAGGATCATCTTTTCAATATATTATGCGGAAAAAATGAACTTTGAATTTTACCTCATGGGAAGCACAAAGATTAAACTTGAAATAGATCATTTAACCTAGATTTGATAACAACCACAATAAACCTTCTACAAAAAAAAAAAAAAGAAGAAGAAGAAGATGAAGAAGAAATATCTACCACCATGGAGTAAGCAAATGTTTCTTAAACAAAACACACAAAAAACCACAAACTGTTAGAAAAATGGATGGAGTGGACTTTATCAAAATTAAAAACTCTTTCTAGAGATATCTTTAAGAAAATAAATAAAGCAAGCCACATACTGAGAGAAAATTTTTACGATTATATTTCTCACAAAATTCTTGTACCCACAAAACTTACAACTTAATAAATAAAACAAAAGCCCAAATTTTTTCCATCGGTCTAAGATTAAAGAGACATTTCACAAGAAAAAAAATATATGAATGGCTAATCATCCATGAAACAAGATCCATAGCCTTTGTTAGGGAGACCCAAATTAAACCCCATTGAAATGCCACTTTACATTTGATACAAAGGAGAAAGGAAAGACTGTCTATCAAGTGTTGTCAAGGGTGTGGAACAACTTTAGCTCTCATAGACTGCTGGAGGGGATGGAAGATGGTACCTCCACTTGAGGACTCAATTTAGCAATTTCCTAAAAAAATGAAAAATACACTTATCATAGGACCCAGCCATTCTACCCCTAGATATTTAGCTAAAGGAAATGATAGCATAAGTCCAACAGAAAATTCTACATAATGTTCTTGGCAGTTTTATTCATAATAGCCTGCAACCAGAAACATTACAAATGTCCATCAATAGGTAGATGGATAAACAAATTGTGATATTTTTATCCAATGGAATATTACTAAGGAATAAAAAAGGCATTAACTACTGATATAAAGCAACACGGATGAATCTCAAAAACATGATGCCAAAGAAAAGAAGCCAAAGAGCATGACAGTATGATTCTCTTTATCTGAAACTCTAGAAAAAAAAAAGTCCAATCTATGGTGACAGAAAGCTCATCAGTAGTTAGCTGGGGCTGGGGTTTGAATGAAATTGATTGGGAAAGGTCACATATATATTGATTGTGGTGGTGGTTGCATGGCTATAAACAATTGTCAAAAATCATTAAACTTTATACTTAGAGTGGGTGCATTTGTTTTACATAAATTTTACTTCAGTAAAATTGATTTTAAAATATGCGATATGAATCTCAAGCTAATAAAAAGAAATTCAATTTTTCCAATGAGAAACGGAGGTACAGAGGGGTTGCTTAAATGCACAAGGTCACAGAGCTAAGAAGTGTTGAATTAGGACTGAAAATGTCATTTGTCTCTCTCGAAAGCCCACAGTTTTAGTCTGTATGCTATCACTGCCTACTTACATATCTGTCATATAAAAATAATAATACAATAAAAATACTTCCTTACAGCTGTGGAGTTTCAATTTTCCGATTCCTCTCGCACTGGGTACTCCTTGGATTCTTACGATAGCTGAGTGAGATGTAGATGTCACTGTATATACTCACCCATTTTATAGATGAGAAAACCGCAAAGGCTCTATTGCTGGCCCAGGGCTAAGGCGGAGCTCAAGGCTTCAGGGGTGGAGGTCTGCTGCTCTTCCAACCAGCCTCCACCTCCCCCAGTGGACCTGCAGTATGTGCTGACCTGACCGTGAGCCAGCCCCACGCAGCAAGTGTTCTGGTTTGCATCCCTCACTCCTGTCACCCCACATGGAGAACGGGGGAACCTGCCTTGTGCCCTCAGCCCCTTCTGATCCTGTGGTCCTCACTGTGTCTGGCACATGACACCTAAATCACCCAGGCACTGACTGATGGGTTGACACATTCCCCCAATGCCGGCTTTTGGAGGACTTTATCTTAGAGGGCAAATGATGTGAAGTCACAGAAGAGGTGCAAGTTTCAATTTTTAAAGTATTTCAAAAACACCTGAATTATATAAACAATCCATCTTCCTTAGGGGAGAAAGTTCAACTACACAATCAGGAAGAAAACAAGACTTCCCCAAATGTACCCAGAGACACCTGTTATTAAACTGTCACAAATGTCGTCCAAACCCCTTCTGTGCATTTATCCAATGTACATAGATAACAAAAGTGATACCCCACTGCACTGTTTTTCCTTGGGAGAAAGTTTAACGGGACAGAGACAGAGAAGGGGAGACGTGGTGGGAGAGGTGGGGAGCAGCGGGGAGAAGGAGGGAGTATATACAGACCTGGGGAATCTGCCCCTCCCGCCTCCTTCAACCACTCCTGCAAATGGAACACTCCGCCCGCCTAAAATCTGAAAAAAAATTGGAGTGAGAGACAAGAGTAACAGGGGCACCCCAAAGAAGGAAAAACGTCTTGGAGGAGAGGACATTTGGAAAATGGTCAGACTTTCCTATATTTGTACTATTTGCTCTTTTTACACCAAAAATCTGTTTAGGAAGTATTCGTCGACTTCTATAAAAGAAACAAAAGGAAAAGGAAGGCGAGATGCTTTTGTAGGTGGCCGTCCCTTCTGCCCAGAGGCTCTAGAGGGCCAGGTCCCCACTGGCCTCTGGGGCCCCAGGGCTGCAGTCATGTGCCCAGACCTGGGCCCTGATCCAGCGGGTCCCCAGCACCCCTGAGCAAGCTCCTTGGGCATTTCAGCTTAGAGCCCCTTTGCTGGGCTCCCTGTCCTTGGGGTTTTCGCAGCCATGCAGATGGAGAAACAAGGGAACTAAGGGGTGTTTGGTGTCCTCATAAGTTCCGGGGAGAGTGGGTCTCCTGGCCTTTCCCCTTCCTTGAAAGTGGTTCCCTGGGGACAGTCGCTGTGTTCTTGTTTCTTTTCTTGTTATGTTACCTTAGAACAAAGAAGTGAGGGGCGTCTGGGGGGCTCAGTCAGTTGAGCGTCTGACTCTTGGTTTTGCCTCAGGTCCTGGTCTCATGGTTCATGGAATCGAGCCCTGTGTCGGGCTCCGGGCTCAGCGGGAGTCTGCTTGGATGTTCTCTCCCTCCGCCCCTTCCCCGACTCACACACTCTCTCTCAAATACATAAATAGATCTTAAAAAAAAAACAAACCCAACAAGTAAACGGCAAAACAAAGTTCTTGAGGAGGAACAGAAGGGCTGCGTAAAGGGCGGATTTCAGTTGAGGCTGGTCACACATGGATCTTATGATTCAGTGTGTTTCTACTTGAGACTCCAAAATAAGCTTCAAGAAGGCTTTAGAGTCTTGTTTAGCAGACCAGGCAACCGGGTCAGCTGCAGCTTTAGAAATGTAGACAAACACAAAGTTGCTGGAACAGCCTCTTTCTTCATTTGTATAAGAAATATTCCTTGAGGGCCTCCTCCGAACCCCTGAAGGAAACAGACGTGGTTCCGGCTTCCATGCTGCACGCAGTCCCAGGAAAGAAGCACAAGAACCTGAGTGACACAGAACAGACTGTTGAGGGATCAGCAGAATGCGTGTGGGGTTTCAAGCCAGGGCAGCGTGCCCCAGGAGTGAGTGAGTGACTCCTAGGAGCTCTCCTGGCAGGTCAGGAGCAGAACCCACATCCCAGCATCTCTGACAGCTCCTTGTGTGCCCAACCTTGAGCCCTGCTTGACTGGGAGCTCCGGCAGGCAGCCTTGCATCTGGCTTGGCTCCATCTCTTGCACGGTCCTAATCAGAGAGGTTAGGTAGTCTTGTTTTAATTATTTGCTTATTTATTACTAAGGCCTTTGCCCTCCAGGTGTGGTCCCCGGGCCAGCAGACTCAGTATCACCTGAGAGCCAGTTAGAAATGCAGAATCTCAGGCTCCACCCCTAAACCACTGAGTGAGAACCTGCATTTTAGCTAAATCCTCGGGTAATGTGTGTTGGTGTTAATGTTTGAGAGCCCTGGGTCAGGGCCAATCAATGCACTTGGTGTCCTCTTTCCTGGGAGCTAGGCATAAGGAAAACAAAGGAGACTTCTCGGTTTAGGACAGTGGTTCTCAACAGGGGGTTGCCTCCCCAGGGGATACTTTTGGTTATCACAAGATGGGAAGGGGTACTGGTGTCTAGTGGGCAGAGGACAGGGGATACTGCTTACAAAGCACAGGCAACCTGTACAGCAAAGAAGCTTCTAGCCCCAAAGGTCAACTGCACCACAGGTGAGAAACCCCAGTTTAGGATTAAGAGATCAGCGGGCCAAGCTGGAGGATGTCTCTGAGCTCTGCCATCATGCCCCGAGGTAATAGATCTTCGTTGTCTGCTGCCCACAGATGGATAGAGGGGCCAGCGAGCTGGTGTCAAGAAAGAGCTCTGTGGTCCAACAGATTGGATTAGAATCCAGCTTGGCCACTCACTTGCTGGATGACAATTAACACTGAGCCTCGTCCCCCTTTCTACATAATAGGGACCATACCCAATTCAGAGGACAATGCAGTGTGGCAGAGAAAGACCCAGTCTCTCCAGCCAGAGATATGAGGCTATATAGCCTCTGCTCCAGCCCTTGTCGAACGTGAATGCTCCCATCTGTAGAATGGGACCAAATCTCCTTCTCCTAAGGGAGATTTGGGGTGATTATGATGTATCAGTGTGGGTTTATCAATTGTAAAAATGTACCACTCTGGTGGGGGAATGTAGACAGTAGGGAAGGTTTGGGGGCGGGGGGCGGGGATTAGGAACTCTCCTAACCTTTCACTCAGTTTTGCTAAGAACTTAAAACTGCTCTAAAAAATAAAGTCTATTAAAAAAGAAATATTCTATAAAACATTTCGTAAAGTACACAGGGACACAGGCTATCACTCAATAAATGTTACCTATTGTTGTGATTAAAATTATTGACAGGATTAAGTGAGATTTTCTGTGCACAGCCGCATGCCTGGAATATAGGAGGAACACAATGAGTAGGAGTAGATTGAATGAGGGAACAGGTGCAGGAGGTGATGGGGAGGTAGTAGGGAAGAAAGCATAGAAGTTAGGGAAATGAGGCATCCTGGTTCTGTTGGGTTTTGCCAGGGCATCATCCCAGGAGCTCTGTGGACAGATACCGGGATTGCTCCCTGGTTAAGACAGCCCGCCCTTCCTCGGTGGGTGGAAGTTCCCAGGAGCCTAAAATGGCAAGTGGCAGACTTGTGTATCTTTGTGCATACCCACATGTGTGTGCCCCCCAAGTGTTTGAGCCACCTGCCAGAGCCCTAAGATCAGCTCTGGGGGTGCAGCCGTCAGAGTCACACGCGTTCAGACAGCCCTGGTCAGTGGTGGGGGTGAGTTCAGAACAGGAAGGACTCCCATGGAGAGGCACAGGGGGGTGGGCAAATTCCAGGGAGCACATCTGGCTCAGCAGCTCAAAGGTGGAGCCTGGAAGCACATGCTAAGACTGGGCATTAACTCAGGGGGCTCTGGGGCTGCAGGGTCTGCCATCTTCCCTCTCCACATTTCAGACTTGACACTTAGGGACATCATATTTCGTCCTTCACAGTAGTCATGATGAACTTAAAAGGGGCTCCTGTCTCCTGTGTGACTTGGGGCAAGCCTTTTTGGCTGCCCAGTTGAACCCCCCCCACTATTGTTGGGAGGCCTGAGACCACGGGGCAAAGGGCTCCCCGAAGGCCAGGCTGCTGGCCCTGCGCCGCGCCCACCACAACTTCACACGCTCTCCGCCTCCCGACTGCCCTCAAAGCTCCTTCAGCTTCTTCATTGTGTATTTTGATATGAATCTAATTATATGCAAACAGCTGTCTTTCTGGAACCGTAGTGGACTCTCCTGATCTTCTGTCTTTTCTAAATGTGTTGCACGCCCAAGTTAACATCAGCTGGGTGGGTATGCCACTGGACGGTTCGCCTGCCTGCCGCGTGCCAATGTGCCTGGGCCACCTTTAGGCAGCCCGAATCCTGCATGATCCATGGGATGGTGTCCAAAGAGGAAATACGCTGTGGCAGAGAAACTTGGGGACCATCAATCATTCCAAAATCACCTTTTTGGGAAAAGAAAAGTGCTCGCCAGTGCTGAGGGCATTCACGGTATGCGAATAAGATGCTGCGAAGGATTGAGTTGTGTCCACCAGGAGATGTTGAAGTCCCGCCCCCTGGTGCCTGTGAATGTGACCTTCCTTGCAAATCCCATCTTACCAGATGTTAAAGTCATACTGGAGTAGGGGGCGATCCAAACCGATGTGACCAGTTTCCCTACAAGAAGAGAAGAGCCACAGAGAGGCGCTGAGCATAGCCACGGAGAAGAGAAGGCGTGTGAAGACACCGAGACACCCAGAGGGAAGACGGCGCAAACGGAGGGCCCAGAGGTGAAGTCAGCCTTGGGAAGAGTCATTCAAAACAAGGGCTGGGAGGCCACGGGGGACACAAGGCCTATGCACTTCTCCAGTTTCAGTTTTGGGAACACCACGGACTTCTGACTTCTCTCAACTGCGACTTGACCTCACTTGCACCTCCGACTTGTACCTCGCCCACCTCCTGGAACACATCCTTCTACTTCAGACTGCAACCGACATAATGTAGCATCTGTTAGCTGAATAGCCAATCGTGTGCTACACAGTCAGTTAAACTCTGCCAGCACCGGTCAGAATTCCTTCCAAACAAGTTATGTAAGCTTGTGGGTTTTGCCTTTATAATCCTGCATTCCTCGTTTGCAATTCAGAATGCAATTTCAGTTTCTGTCCACTCTGTGGCTCCCGGATTGCAACCTCTGGATGGCAGGAGACAGGACCATCTTCTTACTAGCCCAGGGCAGTTCCTTGATAGAACCCAAACACTTTTAGGTGATTTACGGCTTCTTCGTCTTGGTCAACAGTGGCCATGTGGAGGCAGAGGCAGAGATTGGGGTGATGCTGCCACAAGCCAAGGGATGCCTGGGGCTTCCAGAAGGGGAAATAGGCAAGGATGGAGCCTCCTCTAGAAGCTCCTAAGAAGCATGGCCCAGCTGACACTTTGATTTTGGACCTCTAGGCTTTAGAAGTCTGAGAGAATAGATTTGTCGTTTAAGCCCTCCAGCCTATGGTATTGTGGCATGGCACCACGAGTGGATTAAGGTAGACTCAAAGATACAAAGTGTTTTTGAGAGGATGGAGTTCTACCAAGGGACTGCCCTGGGCTAGGAAGAAGGTGGTCCTGTCCCTCGCCATCCAGAGGTTGGTCCATGTGAGCACAGCTGGACCAGGGATGACCCCCTGCTGCCGAACAGCAGAGCTGACTGGACCAGTCTCGTTCTGGATTGGGATAACACCCATGGCCACTCATCTCCTTCTTCATCTTGGCAAGATAAAGTCCAGGTTCTGGAGCCTATTGGGCCAGGCCCTCTGAGCCCCACCCTTGCCTTTTGTTCTCTGCTCCAACCATGCTGAGCCCCCTGCCCTTCCTGGCAAGCCTTTTCCTTCTGACCTTTGCCTGGAATGCCTTTCCTTCTACTTCTCAGGTCCTTTCATGAACTTGTCCTTTTAAACCAGAACAAATGATTCTCAGTGATGGCTAACATCACAACAAGGGAGGAAACCACCATTATGCGCTTTCTGAGGGAAACACACAATACTCCTGGTGAAGCAGTCTTGCCAAAAAAAAAACAAAAAACAAAAAACAAAAACCCAAACAGTATCAAACCAGAAGCTGACAAAAGCTCTAGTTCTAACTACCAATTTGACAGAAAAAAACAAGCTTCTGAATTCACAGGGATTCGATTAGCAAAACCCAGATAATGGGAAACTCTCTAAGACAAATTACATGGATGAGTTCCTCAATAAAGCACATGTAAGGGGGAAAGTCAGATGGAGAAGCCACCCAATTATGAGGCACAGAACTTATTTGGAGCTCAAGTCAAATTGTAAAAGTTTTAAAAATGTATGACAAGTGAAGAAATGTAAACTTTGACTGGACATTTGATGATCATGGGACTATTGTAAATTCTTGTTCATGAATATGCCCCAAGATTTGAAACACCCCTGTGGACCCCTGAAATCCAACTCTGACAAGCAGCCCCACCACCCCGGGTGAGTTCAGGACCATAAGCGTATTGTGAGGCCCTGGGATGTGCACTGATTAGAAGATAATGGTTATCTGGGGGGGAAAGGAGTTCCTAACTTTGGGAAATACGTGCTGACATATTTACAGATGAACTGATATCCTGTCTCTAACCAGGGCAGGTAGCTGAGGGACAAGCAGCAGGATCTTCTCAAGTGGGTTTCCTGCCTACCTCACGAGGCTGTCACCGAGAGCTTCTCCTCGTCCTATACGGCCGGGAGCCAGGTGGCCCACTTGACTCTCCATCGCCGCCACCCTTGAGGGCCAGCAGAGTGGCAGACAGACTTCACTTCCTGCCATCTGCCTCTGGCCATATTTTATTTTCCATTGCTGGCCACCTCTCTCCTCTCTACTGGATTTTGAGGACACAGACACAATTCAAACAACCGAACTCGACTTGGCTGCATTAATAAGTAATGAAGGGCAGCATCCAGACTGAGAACTAAAAATGGAAAATGGAAGGGATGAGGCCAACATGACAGATATGCTCTGAACCTGCTTTAAAAACCATCCGGGGTGCTGGGCTTCACAGTCACGCCCAACCTGCTTCCGTCTGGGGCTGCACTAATGGCTGGGGCACTTGACCAGCTCTTCTTCCAGCTCCTCGGCCTCCAACCGCTCCTCCTCTTCCTCGATCACCTTGCTGTGGAAGCCAGCTACTGAGTTGCTTGGTTATTTCTTCTTTCTGGGAGCCAAGGCTATCAGCCCAATCGGGGTGTGTGTGTGTGTGTGTGTGTGTGTGTGTGTGTGTGTGTGTGTGTGTTTGTGTGTGTGAACCCATTTGGCTTCAGGGTAACTTCCGGGTCTAGGTGACATGAGACATGAAATTAGGTGTCTTCTAGATTAGATTTCACAAAAGCAAGGGCTTGGAGCTTTGTGCAAAGTTGGCAGAGGTGGAACTAAGCTATGATGCCTTTGGGGGACAGAGAAGAATCCCAGCTACCCCCATGCTTACCCTTGCGTGGTGTGTCATAACTACCATCAAAGCAGACATTTGGTTGTAGTCCTGTGGTTTTCACAGGCAGGACATAGACTGGAAGAGATGTAGATAGGTTAAAGTGGTTTCCCAGGAATGACCAAGAATTCACTCTCCTTTGGCTGTCATATTAACCTAAGCGTTCCATGGATAGCTTTCTTGCTCACCAAAAATGGTTATAATAAAACTCAGGAGAAGTAAGATACTCTGTATGAGGACAGGGCACGTGGTCCTTGTTAGTGATCGTGGAAATGCAAGACTCAAAAGATGCAGGAAACAGAACCCAGGATTTGGAGTGAGAAAACAGCAGAGACCTCATTTTATCACCTCCAAGCCTGGAACAACTCTCTTAGTCTTTGCCCAATTTCCTCACTTGCAGTGAGATTGCTGTTGCTGGTTTATCACGTTGTCGAGAAGATACAGCAATATAAATTATGGTGTCGTATATACTCTAAAGTTTTCATCAGCACCACCATTATCAGTCCTGTTGCCATCACCACGGTCAACTGCACCCTTGTTCTTCCTTCTGTGTGGTCATTCACACTGTCATCTGCATTGTGACCAGCTTTGAGATCACTGTCAGCATAACTGTTGCAACTGTGACCCTCGTCCAACCATCATTACCCTGTCCATTTTCAGTTCTTGCTCCAGTCATCTCTATCATCATTGTCCTTGTCACCACTGCCTTCCTCATCATCCTCACCATCTTCATCCCCCATCCAACCACCCTAACCAGGAGTGGGTTGGCCTGCAGTTTGGCCCCCTCCTCCCTCCTGAAAGTTTTCCATAAATCAAACAGCCACACAGTGAGGCTTGAAGAGTCCTATTTGTGGTAATTCGTATGGAGTATTGGTTTTTGTAAAAAAAAAAAAAAAAAAAAATTCCATTCCTGCTCATGCTGAGTGAAAATAGCCAATCTCAAAAGGCTATATCCTGTAAGATTCCATTCATATCACTTTCTCAAAATAGCAAAATTATAAATGTGGAGAACAGAGTAGTGGTTGCTGGGAGTTAGGGAGGAGAGTGGGAATGGTTCTAAAGGTGTGACTGCAGGGAGCTTTGTTCAAGAAGAATTCTGTATCTTGACTGTGACGGTGGTTACACAAGTCCACATGTGAGATACAATTGCACAGAACTACACACACATATGCATGACAGTGAGTGCTTGTAAAATGGGTGGGACCTGAATATGCTCTGTGGGTTGTGTGAGGGTCACCTCCCTGCTTGTATAAGATATCAGCATCGGGGGAAATGGAAGGGAACTTGGGACCTCATTACACATTTTTTGCAACTTCCCATGAACCTACAATTATTTTGAAAGAAAAAGTTTTGAAAGACACCTTCCCTCTCAGGTCTGCCTCTGACCACTGGGTTCACTCAGGCACCACTGGGCTCCACTGTCTCGCCCACCACCTCCCTCGGCCTCTTTCATCCAAGACATGGCATTTCTTTTTGGACTTGCTCCTCAGCTCTGTCTTGTTACTTTGCCAAGAGGCAAAGAAAAGAGAATAATGCCTGATTTGGGAGCCCAGAGAAAGTGACCAGGATCTAAGCCAGCCCAGATATGTCACTCACACCCGATCTTCTATGTGCTGAATTCCCTCGTTCTTCAGCTAAATTAGAAGTGCTATCCCCCGTTTTTCCTCCTCCATGTCAAAGATTCTCACTCCCATAATTTGAGCAGTGTCAAATTTGTCTTTTCTCATTCCCAGGACAGCTAGCTGAGAAGTAAGAGATAGAAAATCCAATGTCACCAAACTCTGGATACTAGTCCTCTGTGAAGCTGTTTGGATTTATGCAGAATACAACCCTGCCGGTCCAAATGGACACTGTCCTCCCGTCAATGCCAGGGAACTCATTTCAGATGTACCTGCATGGCAGATGACACTTTATGGCTCCCGTGGGCAGCCTGACTGTGTGTTGCTTGATCAAATTTTAATAGAAATGTTTATTTTTTATCTTGGGGAAGGTCAGAAGAAAGCCCCATTATCTCACTGCCAGGGGCTTTGGTTAATTAACCAGCCAGTAGTTCAAACAGGTGAAATGCACAGGGTGAGGCAGGCAAGCGGGGGGTGGCCCCATCATCTGGAGCCACAAATCTCTGAGGTACTACAAGCACAGTCTGCAGTCCCTCTTGTCCTGTTCTCAGTGCAGAGCCCGGAACTCCATGGAAAGAAAGGGAAAAGTCACAGCAGGCAGCATTGGAATGGGGCTCGCATTGCCTGAGTGCAGAAGGAAGGACCTGGAAAGGAACCCTAAGTAGAAGAATCAGCAGGTTCAAAGCCTTGGAAGTGTGCGAAGTATGGCTCCTATAAAGAATAGAGAGTAGTTATTCTAGGTGATTGGAGGAAAATCATCTATATAACAGGTGAATTCTATTCATTCATTCATTCTTCTAACACATATTCATTGGCTGAGCAAGGTGCTGGGCACTGGCGGGGGCAGGAAATGGCAAGAGAGAGTGAGGAACCCTATTAAGGGTCAAATCATAGAGGGACTTGTCTGCTGAGGAGTGGGTTCTGAATCTGCTGCCGGGGGAAAGGGCAATGTGGGAGGGATTTAAGTAAGGATGTGACTTGATTTAGAAAAGATGATATCCAGGTCCACAAAAAGTTGTGTCCAAGTGGGGCTGCTGGGACAACTATTTTGGCAAGTTATTTTTACAATTTGAATAACATGATTCTTGAGCCATGATTCTTATTTGGATTCAACTCTCCACATAAAGCGGTTGTTTTGACGTTAGACACTGGCCAGGGAAAGGGTGAAGACGGGTTTTAGAAAGAGCAATCCTTGACCTTGTCCAACTGTGTTTTTAGTTTGTTTGTGAATCTTAATTATTTTTTAAAGGTGACATACACACATGTTTAAAAAAAATTCAAACAATACAAAAGGGTATCCGGTGGAAGAAAATCTCTCTCCCATCTCCTTGCAGGAGATTCTATTGAAAAGTTGTGCCATGGTTTCTTTAAGGGGACCCTCTAACCCCACAGACAATCAGGCTCTTTCAGTCTTTTGTCCGTGAACAATGGCCACAGTGGTGTTTGTTGTGAGGTATGGTGGCCATGCTATCCTGGCTCTTCTTGTTCGTCAACCCCAAGTCCTAAAGCAAATGGGTCTAGGGTCTGGGCCACAGAGGTCGGCTGTGAATCCCCGTGGTGGATTCCTCTCCTTCAGGCCCCGAGTCTTCTGATACCTGCCAGGTATTGGCTCCAGGATCCCAAGAGAAGCCCAGGCGGAAGTGGTTTCTGTTACTCTTGCTTGGCTCACTGTGGCTCTGGTCCTACATGGCGTAGGTTGTTAGTCAGCATGGGTGACCTTTCTCAGTGGCACCAGCCTCCTGGGCAGAACTGGGTGGGGGGAATCCTCATTGTTTCCCTCTGCCTCTTACCTTTTGGGCCAAATAATATACAAATGCCCTGGGTACCTCCTGTGACAATATACCAAGGCTTGGCACTCCCTCGGATTTGGTAATGTGACATTTGCATTTTCTTCTGCTGCTTCATCTCAGATTGATCAGCCAGATGAAACTCAGGATCGCCAGTCCTGTTTCAATATTTAATCATTTGGCTCAGTCTGGAATGTCATTAAGCTAAAATAGGAAACTTATTTTCAAAGAGCACTTTGAAGAAGACCTGTTACTTTGCTAAGACCGTCTGTCTTGAGGCACAAAAATAGACATTTTCCCTCCCTCTCGCTCTCTCTTTTTTTTAACCTTTTTAAACCTTTATAGCTTACAGGTTAGCTAGAAGCTATGATTTCTGGGATGTGATTTCTTCATATCACCAAGCTGTCCAGTTCAGTAAAAAGGTCTTGGAGACGTAGTAATGGGCTTTCTGGTGTCTGCAACTGCCTGGCAAGGCCAAGGCGGTCTGGGTCCATAGGACTGCCACCAGCAACAGCATTAGTACGCTAACCACTGTACCAGCCACGGAGGGCATTGCGTGCCTACTACATATCGGATGTGGGAGTAAGTGCTTTCCATACATTATCATATTTAATGTGTGTATTTATTGATTGGAGTATTTATTGATAAGGAGACTGGGGCGTTGGTCAGTTCACATGCAAGCTGTGCACGGAGTGGGGCAAGAGAACCCCCAGCGCCGTGATCCAACAGGCCTCTTGACCAACGGTCTTGATCAATGATTTTGACTTTTCTCAACGCGGGCGGGGCTGGGAACCAGGGAGAGGGCAGAGAGTTCCACGAAGGGTGGGGAAGGGTCTCTCCCAACTTCAGCGGGCCTTCTCTGAGGGTCCGCTACCACCATGGTTGGGCAGATCCGCATTCATCCACCTTTTCCTGGAGGGATAAGCCATCTTTACTCAACTTATTCAGACCACCAACTGTTTGAGAGCTCCCACACCTCTCTGCATCCCTCATCTGTATAATGAGAATGCAATATCCTACTTACTTCCCAGGAAGTACTAGTTGCTAAGATGATGGATGTGATATCATGCAAAGACCCTGACTGCCACACAAACACCCCAATGCCTGAATATCACGTGCTCCTTTTGGTCACAGCTACTGAGGGTGAGGTCAGAGGAAGGCAGCTCTAACACGCTCCCACAGGCCCCCAGCCTCCTCCTCCCCTCCACCATGATCTCTCCTCCATGGTCTCTCCTCTCCTATGGGGCAGCCCTCCCATGTCAGAAGCCCTTCAGAAACACGAGAATTTCTACTACAGTTTCTGTTGTGCTGCCTGAGAAGGAGGCGAGCCTGGCCATGTGGCAGATGCCCACACACAGCCTCACATCCTGGTCCAAGGATGGGCAACTCCATGGTGTGCTGGTCTTTCCAGGGGGCCCTGCCAGGACACATCTTGCATCTTGATTTTTGTCCATGTCAGTATCTCCAGGGAGTGCTTGCCCAAGCTTTTCCTCCAGGGAGTTCAAAGAGCCAGTTAATGCAGTGGAAAAATCCCTGAAACCGGTCGTCGCATTTATTTAGGTCTGTCTAAACATGCTCGGAGCTCAGGAACCAATTCCTTCCAACTTCAGTGTGCACCCACCAAACCTGTCATTGCACAACTCAGACAACAAGAGAGATTATGGGGCAGGGGCGCCTGGGTGGCTCAGTCAGTTAAGCGACTGCCTTCGACTCAGGTCATGATCCCAGGGTCCTGGGACCGAGCCCCGCATTGGGCTCCCTGCTCCATGAGAAGCCTGCTTCTCCCTCTCCTACTCCCCCTGCTTGTGTTCCCTCTCTGGCTGTGTCTCTTTGTCATATAAATAAATAAAATCTTAAAAAGAGAGAGAGAGAGAGAGATTATGGGGCAGACGATATTGCTTCCAGCTGGAGTTCTGGCTAAGCACTGAGTGGTAAATCAGCTTGCTGCCTAAAGATTTTAAATTGGACTAATTTGCTCTGTAATCATCCTAAGTGAGGTCTAAATGTAGTCCTAAATGTGATACCTAAAAGCAGTCTCTAAAGCCCCCTCCTCACTTTGTGTGTGGTGTGTGTAGAGTGTGCGTGTGAGCTGTATGTGATGTGTGTGTGTGGTATGTGTATGTAGTGTGTGTGACATGTAGTATGGTGTGAGTGGAACACGTGTGTGATGTGTGCATGGTGTGTATATGTGCTGTGTGTGGTGTGGGGATGTGTGTGGGGGGTGTGATGTGTGTACGATGTGGTTGTGTGGTGTGTGTAGCATGCGTATGTGTAGTGTAGTGTGTGTGTAATTTGTGTGCGTGGTGTGTGTGATGTTTGTGTGGAGTGTGTGTGTGACATGTGACAACTGTCAGAGATTTGATTTTCCCTTCAGAAACCCTGGTTAAGTTCTGCTGTTTGAGTTCCATCTGCCTTGTACAGGATGATAGATTTTAGCCTCTCCCTGAATATCATCAATCTTAGTTCTCAATGCTATTGCGACTGGCTCTCTTGTTCCAGACTTTGTGGATATTTGAGGGAGAGGCTTGGGGATGCTGTTTAAGGAGCTATAGCCAGATGCCACTTTTCAGTTTGGGGAACTTATTTTTTTTAAGATCTTATTTATTTGTCAGAGAGAGAGAGAGAGCACGCGCACAAGCAGGGGGAGTGGCAGGCAGAGGGAGAAGCAGGCTCCCTGCTGAATAAGGAGCCTGCCATGGGACTCAACCCCAGGACCCTGGGATCATGACCTGAGCCAAAGGCAGACGCTCAACAGACTGATCCACCCAGGCATCCCAGTTTGGGGAATTTAAAGACTCTTTTGTTACTCATTCCATCTTTTGCATCAGAATTTAACATTTCCCAAGACCGCCTGACACTATATGGCCAAGATCTTGGCTGAGTGGCTCTCAGGTGGGATCCGTGCCTGGACCAGGGGTGGTCTGGGCCCTGGAGGAGGTGGAACCCAGTGAGGAAGGGTCCAAGGGCCTGTGTGTCAGAACATCTCCACCAGCCTGCATGTTCCAAATAGCCCAGCTGAGCCCACTTCTTCACTACAGACCTCACCAGTCTTGGGTGGTACTTGGTCAGTTCACTCCTCAGGAAGCCTGGGTTCCCAGACCAGTCTCTTTCATTGCGTTCAAGACAGTTATCTGGAGGGGTTGCCATCGCCAGCAACAGGAGACAGCAGCTTGTGTACATTTGTTGGGTAGGAAGCTGTCCGTGGTACTGACGGCACCCCGTTACAGATTCCCGGCTTCTGCTGTATCCTGAGCCTCACCAAACTTGCTGTCTATTTAAGCAACTCTGTCCTGTTCCAATCTCTGCCTGGCCCACTCCACTCTGAACTATGGGTCAGCTACTCAAGCGGCCAGTGCTGATCCATCACTGACCCAGGGCCCCACACCAAAGGGAGAGAAAGTTGTCTGGAGTCAGTGGTAATCACATGCTAGCCTGCCAATTCCTATCTGCGGGACTTTGGATAACCCGCTTGGCTTTCGAAGCTCCAGTTTCTTTATCTGAAAAATGGGAATAATGACATGGTTTTCAAGATTGAGGTGAGCTAACACATGTAAAAGAAACGGGCACATACATGCTCAACACAGAGCAGCAAACCAACCAATACGCATCTTTCTTCCTTCCTGATCTTTTCCAAATTCTCAGCAATTTGCTTGGATCACTGTGCAAGCTCTTCCTGCAGAAGAAGTAAGTGAAGGGGAAGCCCCACTGAGAGTTTTGTGTTTGAGTATCAGAAACCAGATGTGCTCACAGCTAAAGTAAAAAATTTAGGATTAGTTGTGGAATTTCTGTGGTGAAGAGCATATGAGGGCATCATTTCTCACCTTTATCATCATTTGATAATTCACTCTTTGATTTAGCAAAATGTCACCGAATGTTTACTAAGAGCAAGGCACACTGATAAGCATTGTGAGGTGGAAGCAGAGTTAGTAAGCTGTGGTCTGTGTTTCAAGGAGATCACAACCCGGTGTGATGACCAGCACGGATGGGCATCAGATGTGGGCCTTCACAGTCTAAATCTTTGCAAGCATGTCTATGTCCTTCAGCCTTTGACAACCCCAGGACACCGGGACTCTTATCATTGCCCTGTATTGGTCAGCTCTGGCTGCTCTAACATGGACTTAGTGGCTTAAATGATAGAAATGTGTTTCCCACTGCTCTGGAGGCTGGAGAGTCCAAGATCAAGGTGCTGGTTGATTCAGTTTCTAGTGAGGCCTCAACTAACTGGCTTGCAGATGGCTGTCTTCTCGTGTGTCCTCACATACGGGGACAAATAGTGAGCTAGATCTCTGATCTCTCTGGAAAGAGCACCAATCCCACCATGTGGTCCCATCCTCATGGCCTCATCTAAACCTAATTATGTCCCAAAGCCCCCACCTCCTAACAGCATCATATTGAGGGTGAGGGCTTCAACATACAAATGGAGGGGGGCACCAATTATTCAGTCCATACCACTCCATTTTACAGTAAAAGAAACTGAGACACAAAGTGGAATTATACCCAACGTGTAGCCACTAAGGAGTGGAGTCAGGATTTCAACCCAGGTCTGTCTACAAAGCTACTGCAGTGTTTTTAAATAGTATGTTACCTATGATTCTAGTAGAAAATGCATAACCTAAATACAGATAAACTCTGATGGAGTTGTCAGATTTAAAAAATAAAAATCGAGGGGGCACCTGGGTTAAGTGGTTAAGTGTCCGACTTTTGATTTTGGCTCATGTCATGATCTCAGGGTCATGAGATCAAGCCTGCATCAGGCTCCATGCTTAGTGGGGAGTCGGCTTGAGATTCTCTCTCTCTCTCTCTCTCTCTCCCTCTGCCCCTCCTCTCTGCTCTCCCTCTCTCTCTCTAAAAATAAATAAAATAAAATAAAATAAAAATTATAAGCATCCAGGTAAATTTGAATTTCAGGGAAGAGAGGGAGGAAGCTTCCATGATAAGGTTGCTCTGTTAAGAAGATGCTGGGGAGCTAAGTGAGGTTGATTATATGCATATCCCCAAAGATTTGGTTTGGGAAACTTCTTTCACTGTTTCATTAAGATCTTGTGTGACTAGATCCAATTTTCCCAAATCTGACTTTATTTGAATATCCCAACTGCCCCTTTCCAATTCTTCAGGCTGCTCACCACCCCTCAGGAGCCAGCTGGGGAAAGGAGAAAGCTTTCCTCTCTCTCCAGACTCCTGTCTCCCACTGGTGTGGCCTGAACTCAAGGAACTGGCTCCAGCCATCACTGGTCTGGCCACTCCCCAGCCTGGGACAGGGCACTGAAATACACCCCAAGGCCTGCCTCTTCTCTGGAAATCTGTCCTCCAAGACCAGCTGTCTACTGAGGCATTCAACATCAACCTCTGCCCAGGTGGAGCAATGAGGGGACAATATCCCTGGAGTACCTGACAGGATTCAGGGCAGCGGGATAAGTCAGCTGAAGTCAAGCAAACATATGAATTGGTACCACCTAATAGACTGGTTAAACTAGCAGTTGCTTACATTTTCAAATCTTTCACTTCAAATAAACTTTGTAAAATTCTTCAAGCAGTGTGCCTGACCTTCCTCAACCCAGGAGCATGGCCTCATTCAGACTGGGAAGATCTTTCCCTGCGTTCACAAATGTGAGCTTAAGCAGCAGCGACTGAATTTTTACTTGGCTGTTAAAAAGTGTATACGGATCAACAGCAAATAAACGAAACTTTGTAAATGGACTTAAATGTCTCTCACCTGCCAAGATAAATCTTCTAATTCAATGGAGCAGAACTTGAAATACTTCCGAGTGGAACACATTTTCTAAATGTTTAAAAATAGAGGATTTAATGAGGTTACTTTTCCCCACTCTTGTCAAAGGCCTACAGATAATCACAGATAATATTTCGGGTTACTAATAAAACTCACAGGTGGAGGTAGGTATGAAACGGAAGCACCCTGACAAAACTGTAAAAAATAAGGCTGACTTCCTTCAACGGCACCGGGATGGTAGGGAAGTGAGCCCTTCTGCTCAGGGCCCCTCCGAGACCTGTTCCTACTGGGCCAGGCAGCCTCATGCAGCTGAGTCATCCATCTGAGGTTAGGCACAAGGCAGGGGACACATGAGAGGAAATTCAAGCGGTGACCCATGGACATCTCCCAGGACCATTCTTGGCCAAGGCTGGGAACAAAATCAGGGGTGTTGCCAGCTTGATGCCTTTGCTTTTCCACAGGCATGCCCTTGGAGCCCAAGGGACAACCCCAGAGCTTCCTTCCCAAGAGGATATTGTTGAGAGGAATCTCTTCTGACAGGTGGCTTGTCAGGTCTGGTGGCTGTGTGACATCGGTTGGGTCTCTGTGGACATCTACAGTGTCTGTTTCCGGGGGGGGGGGTGTGACTTGATTTTGCACCTGTCAGTCACATCTGTAACTGTCTTTCCTGACCTAGAATCTTTGTTATGTAATCCTCAACACCGACAGTCACGTGGAGGTGGAAAGCACGCTGAGGCACACGAAATCTACTCATCTAGAGTCTCTCAACATGAACGTGTGCAAGAATCTCTTGGGAGCTGGTTCAATATGTGGACTTCTGGACCAGAGGTTCTATTTGGAGGATCCAGGCTGAAGCCCTGGGATCTGCATGGTGAGCAAACACTCTAGGTCACTGCACTGTGGGATGTCTTCTCACTAAGTGAGTTCACAGACCCTTGAGCATTGCCAATCGAGTACTGCTGACTGCATGAGGGCAATGCAAGCCTGCCAGGAGGATCGGGCTTTGACAGTTTGGAGTTTCTAACTGTAATCTGTGGACACAGGCAGCGCAGGTAGTGCTGATTTGGTAGGACCCAAAGTAGTTAGAAGTAGAGTTAATGGCTTTGCAAAGTCCTAAAAAGGCAGGAACCACTGATGGATTCTCAAATGGGTGGGATTTCTCCCCAATCCTGTGAGGGCAAGTTTATTTTCCACAACATTTTATCTTGAAAAATCAAAGACCTATAGAAAATTTGAAAGAATAGTATGATAAACACCTGTAATCAGTCTGTACACAAGTTGTTCTTCATCCATATTCACAATTGTGAACATTTTCCACATTTGCTCTCTCTCCCCCTACTTACACTCTATATAATCTTTCATTATATATGTGTGCACTTTAAAAATAACACATATTTCTCACTGCTTCGATTATAACAGCTTTATTGAGATATAATTCACACACCATAAAATTCACCCACTTAAAGTGTACAGCTCAGTAGTTTTTAGTATCTTTAGAGTTTGCAACCATCAATACAATCACATTTTAGAACGTTTCATCACCCAAAAAGCAACCCTGTGCTCATTAGCAGTCACTCCCCATTCCATGGGGGGAGAAAATAGCAGGAGCTGATCTGTCTGGTTCTTACTTCTTAGGAGTCAGGACTTGCCCCACAGGGGCTTGACTCCCTCAAACTTATGGAGATTGTCATCCAGCCCCTCAGAAAGCTATCCCAAGTCCCATGGTGTGGTCTTCCATCCAAATCTGGAAGTGGAGGTCCACTCAGTATGGATAAAGCTCAGTGTTGTGGGGAATAAGAGCTGTGCAGGCCCAAGAATACAAATGGGGTGCCAGTAAGCTGGGGAGCTCAGAAAGGATGCCAGCCAAGGTGCCCCAGCAGTGTCGTCTGGAGCACCCAGCACCTTTAGTCAGGAGGAGGGACCCACAGGTCTCTGAGGTATGTGTATGATTTTGTGTGTGATTCAATAACTCAGCCAGGGTCACTCAGCTGGTAAACTCCAGAACCAAGGTTAGATCCGGGTCTGTCTGACTCCGGGGTCTTTTCTTTGATCTATCCCACTTTCTTGCTCAAAGTCAGCCCTGACAAATGACAAGGACAGTCTGGGACAGTCCTGAGCCCCTGATCCCTGGAGAAATAAAAGCAGAGATGAGAATATCCCATCACAGAAACACAGTGGAAGAGGGTCAAGCCTGACATAAGGCCTAGACAAGACGATGTGTTGAGTCCCTACAAGCCCAAGATTCTATTTGGAGAAAGCTAAAAAAGACAGAGCCAAGGGCATCAAGAGTGACCAGCCACCCAAATGTGCCCAGAACTGAGGGTCTTCTGGATGTGAGACATCTGGTACCAAAACCTGAAAAGTCCTGGACAAACCAAGAATAATTGGTCATATAGTTGTATCAGAAGCTGCTCTGGCGTTGATGTGATCTTCCACCACGTGGGAGACTGCCCAGGCTAACATTGAAGACTGAGATCTCCAGGTTACCTACACTTAAACCTTGGCTCCAGTACTTTTCCTTTCTTCATCTGTGAGTGGAGTTAATAAGAGTACTCACCCCTGGGTTGTTGCAAGGTGAGAATACATGATATGACGTGTGCAGAACACTAGGGAAGGCATAACTCCCTAGTGAATGCCAGGGACATAACTGGCATTCAACAACTGGGGGCCATTGTTGGCCATGTGCTCTGTGCTGGCCACACAGCAGCTGTGCAGGGAATGCCTATTGATGGGCAATGAATGAACAGAAACTTGCTTAGCAATAGCCACTGATACCCCCAAGAAACTGTATGTTCCACCTATTGTAAGCATGTTCGTTTTGCCTCTAGAACAACATGACCTGGGCCTGGACTGGAGTAGATACCTGTATGTCCTGGAAGCGCTATTTGCCCTCAGAAAACAGATCAGATAAACTCATCTGGTAACCTAGTTTGCTGAGGGCCTGGTCCCTGTGTTTTTATTGCTGAGCACCGTGGACACCCCATCAAGGGCTATATTCAGGCTTCAGAGGGTGAACAAGCATCTGTGGTGGGGACAGACAGGGAAGTACCTCGTTTTCTGGCACACTTGGTGCCCTGTCAGTGGCAGTAGTAAAGCTGCACTTGTCTTTGAGCAGAGCCCTCAGAATGCACACCCTCAGTGCAATATATTCTAAGGACAAAAATCAGCCAACCGACGTTCTGGTTTGTTGTTGGTAGCAGTAATAACGCAGTAAGTCGGAGACTATTTTACATGTATTGTGGGATAGAGCAAATGAATTAACATAGTGACATTACTAATGGTGGTGGTGTTGATGATGATGGTGATGACGATGATGATGGTGATGACAGTGGTGATGGTGATGATGAGGGTGACATTATTAAGAACCTGGGTTCTCAGTGTGGATGAAGGGCGATTCAAATTTGGAATGCGGAAGATGAGAAAGAGTCCCATGGCATTGGCTTTGAATTGGAGGTATGAGGATGAATGCATGACTTAATATATTCAATAGTATCCATGACCTAGTAGCAATGATATCCTAGTAGTGATGAGATCTATGGTAGATGCCCAGTGATGAGCAAGGAGGGAAGGGCATCTGGTGTCTGGGATGGGAGAGAAGATTCACCTCTCAGGGTCCTTCTGCTGGTTCCAGCATGTGAGAGACCCAGCTGCACTGGTTTTCTGTCTTTGGGGTTGTGGTACCTTAACAGAACTCCCCCCCCCCCTTATCTCTTTTTACTTGAACATGTTCCCATGACTCACAACCCTGGAACTCCAAATGGAATTCCCTACAAACCTCTCTTTGCTGAATCGGTGTCCTTTCTGCTCCAGTTGGCTGTAATAGCACTGGAAGTCCTGTTGGATGGAAGCCATGAACCAAAGAGTGCAGGGTGGGAATGGGGCAGGGGCATGCTGGACAGATGCTACGGACCTAAAGCTCAGGCTCTGAAGTCCAGTTGTGTGACCTCTGGGAAATCCGGCAAAACCCCAGAGACAGTCTTTCTGAGAATTTAAACTTCAGTTCCCTTTCATAGGAAGAGGCATCTCTGCCTGACCGCCTCTTGGGCTCCTACCAAGGAAGGCCTAGGTCCTGAGGCATGGGGGCTGAGAGTGGCAGAGGAGCTAAGATAGGCAGAACCCAGCTGCATATATCATGAAGTGCAAGCCAGACAGTGCCCCAGACTCGGCCCAAAGCCTGTCCCGGGTCCAAAAGACACAGATTTAATCTGTAGGGAAGATCTGGTTGCAGCTAGAGGTTTCCACGCAAGGATGCCTACTGAGGGAAGAGGAAGTGGAGGAGGCAGGGCTGGTAAGACAATTGCTGCTCTTCAATTGTCCCTTCCCACTGTCCCCCCACCCAGCTCACCAACTCCCCCACATGCAGAGACTCTTTAATAACAATCATGATGATGATGGTGGTGGTGGTGATGATGATGGTGTTGGTGGTGATGATGAAGATGGTGATGTGGTGATGTGGTAATGATGCTGCTGCTGACGATGTTGATGGTGATGATGATGCTGCTGCTGACGATGTTGATGGTGATGATGATGATGATGGTGATGATGATGGTGATGGTGATGGTGACGATAGTGTTGGTGGTGATGATGGTGGTGATGACAATAATGATGATGATGGTGATGGTGACAATGATGATGATGATGACAATGATGGTGGTGATGTGGGGAAAGCTGCGATTGGTTGAGTGTGCAGCAGGCATTAGGCAAATCCCTTTTTATGTATTATCTCATCTGACCCTTACAACACCACCGTGAGGCAGATATTTTTATTATCTCTATCTTACAGAGAAGGAAACAGAGGCTTATAAAATTTAAATGATGTGCCCAATGTACTACGGCTAGTGACGGGTGGGGACTTGAATCGGGCAGTGACTCACCTGTTCTGGTTTTTAGTTGATGTGGTTCTCAGGCATGACATGTCTGTTGAAATGCTGTTGAATTTAAAAATCCAGCCTAAAGTGTGGCATAGTGTATTCGTTTTCTATTAATTACTACAAATTTACTGGCTTAAACAGTACAAATCTATTATCTTACCATTCTGGAGGTCAGAAGCCCAACATGGGTCTTACTGGGCTAAAATCAAGATGTCAACAGGGCTGCATTAGAGGAGAATGGGTTTTCTTGCCTTTCCAGCTTTCAGAGGCTGCCCAAATTGCTTGCTCATAACACTTTTCCTCTACCTTCAAAGCCAGCAAGAGCGGGTCAAATCCTTCTTAAGCTGCCATCTCTCCGGTCCTCTCTCGTCCGCCCCTTCTTCCACCTAGAGGACCCTTAGGGTTGCATTGGCCCCCTGGCTGATCCAGGAGAATCTTGCCATCTCAAAGTCTGCTGATTAGCATCTTAATTCCATCTGCCACCTGAATTCCCCCTTGCCACACAACCTAACATATTTACAGGATAAGCACATGGATACTTTTGAGAGGCCATTATTCTGCCAACCACACATAATAGCTTTTAAAAACACAAACTTGAGTTTGACTCTCAACTTGGGCATGTTGCTTGACCTCTCTGAAGCTCCTCTTCTTCAGATGTAAGCTAGGTGGTGACATCTGCTTGTAGACATGTTCTGAGAATCAAATGGAGGGCTCTACAAAAAGCCCTTCTATCAATCTCCGGCACAGCCCTGGTGCTCCAGCTGGGAGTTGCTTCTGCTTCTCTCTGACTCCCACTTGGCCTCTACCTCCTCCCCAGTCTCCTCCATGCAAATCACATTTTATTGCCTTCCCCTTCAGCACTTGGACATGTTTGATCCCCCTCCCAGCATTCTAGGGACCCCTTGAAGGAGCCCTGCAGCCCGTCATTCCCGTGTCCCTCCAGCGCCTGACAGGTGCCTGGCACAAAGTCAGCTCTCAAAACAAGCTGTCAGGAGCCCTGGAACCTGGAGTGAGAAACCTGGACAGAATGCACAAAATCACCTTTTTTAATTCAGATGGGCGTTCTGTCAGTCTGTCTATCTGTCTCTGTCTCTGTCCCTATCTCTATCTCTCTCTGTCTCTTTGTCTGTCTGTCTGTCTCTCTCAATTTACCCATGATTGTTCCTGGCTGAACACAAGAGATACACAGAATAAATATCTTATTAGAAAAAGCTGTACCTTATTCCTCTTCAGACACAGTGCATTTAAAAGAGGGTTGTTTAGGAATTTCCTTCCTGGTGCTACTATAAGCCAAAAAAGACCTTTTGAAGGACAAAGTATCATAATCACCTCTTATAGATTGAATGTGTGAGGCCTTTCACGGAGGGAAATTGATCTATTTTTGACCAGGAAATCACTCAATTTTATAGCTGAAATATTTGGTTGGAGACAGTGGCCTGGGACCAATGGGTGTTGGGGGGGGCGGAGAAAAGCCATCTTTGTGTCTTGGGGACCTCTCTGGCAAAGCTCAAGGGGACAGTGAAAGACAGTATCTTCTTTATCAAACTTCCAAAGATACAATTTTCTTGTCAGTTTCCCGAGCAGTGAAAATCTTTTTCATGGCCACAAGTAGGAGGTTGCTTTGTAGTCATGGCTGAGGTGCAAGCTGCAGAACATTGTTGCATTTTTGTTACAAAGGGCTGGATGTTTCTCAGACAAGCGGGTTTATTACTATTTTGTGCTTCCATGGATCCCTTCATTTCATGTACCTTTATCTTTTGGACTTAGTGAAAAGTTAAAGGAAGCTCAGGGAGGGGTCCCAGCTCAACGTTTAAAGGTCTCCACTTAGATTTACCTTGATGATTTACTCAAGTGGGGAAGCCAATCATTCCACCAAAAGGTATTTCTTGAACACATTCTCTATGCCAGATACTACACAAGGCTCAGAGAATGGGAAAACTCAGAAGACATGATTCCTGCTGATGAAAACTAAGAACATTTCTACACCTTCTTATAACTGTGCAGAATCCTCCCCCGGCAAGAAAGTTGGACTTTACCTACCAGTGGCTTCTCTCTCCCCTTCACATTCCATTGAAGTCAACCAGCAGATCCATCTGTTCTACCTCCTAAACGTCGCTCCGGTTCACGACTTCTCTCTAGCCCCCTGTCACCACCTTGACTCAGGCCCCAGCATCCCGGCCCCCCAGATGCTCTGATTTCCTTCCACCATAATCTATTATTTGTTCTGCAGTTAAATGGATCTTCCTAAAGTGAATCTAATCATATTACTCTCCCGCTGAAAATCTTCCAATGGCTTCTTAACTCCTTCAAGACCTTGTCTGGAACAATTACTGTAGCTCTCAGGACCCTCCTGGCCTGGCTCCTGCTTGACCATAGCCAACATGATAGGGCCCTCACTGTGGACAGGCCCTGTGCTAAGGGCCTTCCACATGGTGATGTGTTTAACTTATCATAGATGTGTGAGGTAGGCACTGCTGCTGCATCTTCACTTCACACATGAGAACACCTAGGTACAGAGAAGTTCAATAACTCATCTGAGATCACTCAGATGCTGGGTGGCAGGGCCAGAGCTCAAACCCAATAGCCCAGCTTGTTCCAGAACCATATACTTGACCCCTACATGAACCTGCCTGCTTAGCAAACCAGACTCAACTTTCTCCAACCTCCTGGTTCCCCTTGTCCATGCTCCAGCCACACAGACAGAACTCCCCGCCCACACACCCCTGCCAGTTTCACAGAGGTCTCAGACGTCACTTTCTGGAAGCTTCCCTACACAACTGCCCCCTTCCTCACTGGATGACACCCCCTGAAACGCCCTGGGCCCCCCCCGCCAGGACTTTCAGCTCACTGTCGGACAAATGCTTATGGATCTGTCTCCCCACTGGGAGCAAGCAACCTCCCTTAACTCACTGTTCAATCTCCAGTATCTGTCTCAGCACTGGCTCAAAGCAGGGCTCACCAAAGACTGACCGACTGACTGACCGAATGACAAAGCAAGCTTCCAGCAGACCTCCCCTGTACTTCCTCAGAATACCCTGAGCCCAAGCAGAATAATCTTCCATTCTGTGTAATACACCAAAGGTCAAATTCATATGTTTAAATAATCTCCCACAGGACTTCCAGCTTCCAGAGAGAATGAAGAGAGATTGAAAGAGCATCATTCCCATCCTTATAAGAACCACGACAACAAAGGTAGGCACTCTGCAAGGTCACACCTGTTCCTGAATCTATCAGAGAGCTGAGGTGGCAGGGCAACCAACTAACCAGATCTCTAAGGAAATACTAGGCAGTCCAAGTACAGATAGCTCTCGAGCACTGAGGAGAATTCAGCTACAATTTTAATAAGTTGCTAAAGGCGGAGTGTGGGCAAACGAGAGATGATAGGAGTCCTGGGGACTACAGACACAAGCAGAATTCATACCCAGGTGGGGTCTTTCCATGGACCTCACCAGAGGCTCCCACAAAAGATTAGGGGCCAGAGATGGCGGGAAGTCTCTCTAGTGTGGTCCCCATGGAGGCAGGAACAGCAGTAGGAGGGGCAGAAAGGCCTGCCAGACCTCCTCCCCGCCCCCGCTCCCTCTACCCTGCTCACCTATGGAACAAAAGCCTTAAACCCTGAGAAACAGCAAAGCCATTTCTTATAAAGCTAAACACACCCTTACCGTATAAACATACACTTTCCCACTCTTAGCTGTTTACCGAAGTGATTTGAAGCTTATGTTCACACAAAAACCTATACACTAGTGTTTATAGTTTTCTTAGTAATGGCCCCAAACTGAAAACAATCCACACGTCCTTCACATAGTGGATGGGTAAACAATGGATGTAATCCCTCCCTACGAGGGACTATTACTTCACAGTGAACCCCTGGACACATGTAACAACATGGGTGAATCTCATAAACATTATGCGGAGTGAAAGGAGCCGGATTCAAAAGGCTACCCACAGCATGATTCCATTTACGTGATGTTCTAAGAAGGCAAAACTATAGGGTCAGAAAACACATCAGTGGTTGCGAGGGGCAAGGGATAGGCGAAAGGGTTAGCTTCGAAGGGATACCAGGGAAGCTGGGGGAGTTGACAGAGCCATTCCATATCTTGATTGTGATGATGGTTATACCACTGCACACATTTGTCAAAATTGGGAGAAATGAATACTAAGGTGGTGGGAGGTCGGGGGAGATTTCTACTGTATGCAAATTATATCTCAAAATAAAATGGAAGAAATATGATGGAAACAGAATGCAAGGCGAAGTTTTTTCACCCACCCGTGTATATGAACACCAGTTTGTCTGAGGCAGGGGTCTTAGAGGATGCTAGGATGCTTCTGTCTCCTACAACGCTACCTACAGCCTGTGTCTCCTGTGTAGGAGTGATGTGCAAGTGTCCTTGCAGATTCCACTTCCAGAAATAATTGTCTCTTCTGACACTGTAGCATTCCCAGGGCTGGGATTCCGTACTCTCCCACTCCCCAAGATCCAGAATGCCCCTTGCCATATTCAAGCCTCAGGATGCTTTATAATAAAGAGGACATCTTTAACTTTTTAAACTAATTTTGGGAATAGGATCTGCAGGGCTCATCTTCCCCTCCCTTACCACCATGGTCTATCGGCATCCTAGAGAACTCTATTGTAAGACGTGGTTTTGAAAAATTCTGTATGTAGCTTCAATAATTTCCTCTTTAACACTGAGGAGTCAGGAATCTCGGGAACAGATTCAATGCTAAATTACAAGAAATCTTAGGCTCTGATAAATTTACTTTTTCTTTTAATCTGTATAAAGTCTTCCTATACAGTTAGTGACCTGATTATCATTTGTGTTTTATACACGTTGCGTCATATTCTTTCTGGAGGTTGGAGGTAGGGTAGAACTAATAAATTTTTGATAGAAGTTACTATCAGCGGAGACAGCTATGACAACCTATAGGCTGACAGAGAGACAAGTATAATTCAAATAATCATTTGGAAGATGACATAGTTGATCACCTCACGACACACACGTTTGAGATGTCAGTACGTGCTTGACACTGGCTTATACATTAAAGGCACAAAGTTGAAGAAGATGTTGCCCCTGGCATCAAAGACTCACAATTAGTAGGAAAGAATGATGAGCAAGCAAAGAAGCCTGGGATGCAGGGTAGTAAGCTCAGTCCTACAATGGAAAAGCTCTAGGCAAGGTGGGGGTGAAGCTCCACTTGAGGGGCTCACTTCCTTTTGGGGGTGTGGCTTCACAGGCTAGATGCTTCCAGTCTGTGGATCTGAAAGGTCATGTCGGTTTGGGGAAGACAGAGAGGAAGGGGAAGTTCCTTTGAGATTCAGCACATGACATGTGCCAACCCCCGTCTTGTTTCCATCACATTTTTGCTCTGTCCCTGCCGGTTGCTGCTGAAACACCTTGAATCACAGGTAACCCCATCCACCCGGTCACCTAGACCACAAACCTCCAGATCTAGTCACCTCCTCCTGTCTGTCCTCCCTCCCAAATTTCCCTCTATCTGTCCCCTTCTTTCCACTTCCATCTTCTTGATTCAAAGCTCTTTCCACTCACCCCAGACTCTAGCTTCTTTGCCGATCCCTTTCTTCTGACCGCCCCCCTCTCTACCATTCCCCCATGCATCCCCCACACACGGTCAGTGCTCTCTACCTGAGAAGCCAGGCCAATCATCTCACTACCTGTTCAGAGTTCTTCCGTGGCTGCCCGTTGCTGCAGGAAAAATCTAAACTTTATAAAGCCACATATGACCCATCATGATTTTTATGGTTCCCCTTAATACTAAAATAATAGTACATTAAACATTGTATTTTAACCTAAAGCCTACGAATTTCATGGATTATCGAGAGCTTTTCTTTGAGAACAAGTCTTTTGTTTGGAGTTTCCAGTCTTCTCTCTTACATAAACCCACCCCAAACACATCTCTCTAATTTCCAATTTTGGTTTCTCTAAAACAAGTGAGAACTTAAGATAAAGTCTTCTAAGTGCAGGTATTTTTAGATTTATACCATTCTCCTCCATCTTTTAAAGTCACCTCGCCCACACCTAATTCAACTGCCATTATTTTTAGTGACTTCCCTGTATAGAAGGAGCCTTTCCAAATAATTAAACTTAGTTTTTGTGGAAACAACTCACTTTTGGCCCTCTTATTTCACTGGGGTTCGTACACTGTTTATTGACAACAAGCACAGTTGACCCTCGGAGGCATTCAGCCCAACCGGGAAGAGGAAGGGAACAGGTCTATGAAACAGTGGCCATCAGGGTGCCCGCTCGGGGGTTGGGAGCAAGCTGGAGACCGAAGAACAGCCTCACCAAAGAGAGCCATTACTTGGGAATTCTCAGATGGAATGTGTGCTCTTTTAACTGATTTCTGCTTGACTAGCTCCCAGCTCAGCCAACCTCCCTCTTCTCTCTGGAAAACACGTCACCTGATGCCACCCAAGCCAGTATTCCCTAGAGTGTAGCCTTTTGATTAGCCCATCAACTGCCATTCCAGCCCCAGGAGCTAAGCGGCTTCTACTTATTTGAGAAATTGGTTTTCACCCTCACTTCTGGATCGAGGACTCTTCTTGCACAATCCAAATGTTCAGATTAGGATTTACCAGTCATGTTTTAAAAGTCTCAGCCAAGAGTGGGAGGACTGGGGGCGCAGCGACACTTGATTGAATTGCTTGGTGGGAGGCCAAATGCCCTTTTCCCCCTTGCTCCCGGCCTTTCCTAGGACGAGGGCCAGTCGGGCCCTAGGATCTGAGTGAGCCATTGCACAGTTCCGTGTCCTGACACTTTGGGGCCACCTCTAGGCTGCCTCTAAAGACTGTGGCTTAGCTTGTTGTTTTCCCAGAGTCCTTTTCAAAGCGAATTCCTTGCCTTGGTAGGTGTTGAGATGCTTCCCTCTGAATCTCCCCTCCCACATCCCATACTTTCGCATATCACATAACTTTGGCTTTCAGAGCATTTCTTTCCAAAATTAAAATGATTTCTGGATATAGAAGTAAAAGAGAAGGGAGGAGAGGGAAGGAAAAAAAGGAAGAAGAAGGAAGGAGGGAGGGGGGAAGAAGGAAGGAGGGAGGGGGGAAGAAGGAAGGAGGGAGGGGGGAAGAAGGAAGGAGGGCGGAGGAGGGAGGGGGAAGAAGGAAGAGAGGGAGGAAGGGAGGAAATATGCAAACTAGGTAGTTTCCCCGAGTCCAGGCGATTTCACTCTTTTGTGAAGATTTCTCCAAACATCCATCTTGCATTAGCTAATTCTCAGTAGCAAGTGCTCTTAACAACATTGTGGTATCAGACTGAATCTGGGCCATGAACATTCCCCAAAGCACTCGACTCAAGCACACTGGCTCCAGAGTTTCAGGAGCTGGAGCTGCTTGGAAACAGAGAGTCTGGCTCTCGGGATTCTGTTGAGAGAGAGGCACACATGACGGAAGTCAGGGCTGCACAGCACCCCAGACCAGCAGTCTCCCTGCGTCCCAGCCCACAGTGGGTGGCAGGTGGGGTGGAGGAGCGGAGAAGTGGTTTTATCAAGCCCTGATCTTCCCAGTGGCTGACTGTCCCTTGCAGACTCTCCTGAGGTCAAAATGGCCCATCACAGTGATTTCCAAATGTGGCGGGTCTTGGAACCCCCAGGATTACTTGGTAGGAAGAAACAGGTGATCCCATATGAAACCCACTAAACCCGAACTGAGAGAGCAGATATTCTGCATTTCTAACAGGCAGAATGCAATGGTTTTCAAAGGCTTTCCTCAGAGTCACTTTCTGCAAGCGCCTCATTGTCCAGATAAGGAAACTGAGGGTCTTATTTCTTTTGGCAAGGTGGGCACCCACGGTTCTCCACAGCTTCCAGTAGCTTCGGGGACGGGGGCACTTCTACATCTGACCTGAGGCCAGTGAAGGTACTGACGGCTGCTGGGGGTGAGGGTGGGGGACGCAGAGGGCATGTGAGGGCAGCTCCCTTTCTTCAAGATGCCAACGCGGCCCCATCCTCCATGGGTGCACAAGCCCCTTCAATTCTACCAGGGTTAAGTAAGCATCTCTGCCTGCTTATAACTGCACGTTCCGCTCTGGGAGACAGCAAAGTTTGCTGAGAGGAGATTTCAATAGGTAGATGACTGGACAGAGAGATAGGTATGGAATTTCAAGACAGAACAGCCGGTCTAGACAATTCTTATTCACCAAAAAGCCGCGGGTTTTGAGCAAGTCTCTTTGCCCGTCTGAGCCTCGTACTGGTGATCCGTGAATGAAAAAGTTGAGTTAATCCTGGCATCCTGTGTGCCTCTGCCTGCAAGTGTCTGGGGCAGTTGGAAGAGAGGAGGTCCCTGTGAGCTGCACGTCTCGCGTCTACGCGGCGGGGGTGGCGCAGATCAAGTAGGAGGGCTGCCGTGGAGGATGGGATGAGAAGGAAAAGTGGTGGAATGGAGCTGGTTTCTGCTTAAGGAAGACAGGCCACGCCTGGGGGTCGAGGCAGTTTTAAGCGGGTGCAGCAGGTGCTTCTGGAGGAGATCACCACCTTCTAGGGAGAGACAAAGTGGTGGGGAGATGGATGACAAGCTCCGGTCTCCCTGAGTCCCTTCTTATGACGCTGGAAGGCTGCCAACAGGACAACTGTAACAAACAGATTGTGGGGGGGGGGGTGTCTGTCCCTTAGAGGAAGGGTCGAGGCTGAGAGAAGAAATTCTCCAAGTAGCATTTCTCTCCCAGAAGCACAGACCTTCCCGTCTGGTTGCATTGATCTCCAGCTTCTCTGAGAATGACCTTCTGAAAATGAGCTCAGAAGCAGAAAAACACCAGCAGCAGAAGGCAACTCCAGAGGGATGTCCCAGCGTCTGAACGCAGGGCTGCCAGAGCCCCGTGGTGGTCAGGTCCCTTTTTTCCACAGGGAAGTGGCGTCAGTCAGTATCCAGCAGGGACAGAGCCGGGGTGGGGAAGCAGGGGTGACTGGTGAACTCTGGGGTGTAGGAATCAGGAGACCGTCCTCCCCACAGCCCAGCTTTTTGAGCTCATTCTGGGCTCTTGAGCAAGGTTCTGCCCCATCAGTTTTCCTATCCAGGAAAAACAGGAGACGGGGATCCCCTAGGGTCTTCTCTCTCGGGCCATTTAAGCTTAGAGTCCAGGGAATTACTGACATACAGGGAAACTGAACTACCCTTATGTTTCAATTCTGTCATGGGAAACTGAGTCTCTAGTTTGTAAAGGGTATGTCGTCCCATTAGTGGTAGGAAGGAGAGCCCAAGGGAGCACTGGGGCCTCCATTTTACAAATGGTGAAACTCCCCGACTTGGCTCTTCACTAAAGCATCTAAGTTTTAATGCGCCTGAAAATGACCTAAGGATCTGGCTGAAGTGATTCAGTAGGTCTGGAGTGGGGTCTGAGTTTGCTCACAAGCTCCCAGAGGCTGCTGATGCTGCTGGTCGGCCGGCCACAGCAACAAAGATTCAAGTGCCCATGGTTACTTGGTTAGTACCGGGCAAAGGATAAATTCAGACTGTTCTGTCTCCAAAACCTGTCATCTCTCTCCTGTGCCATCAGGGAGTAGCAGTGCCAACCGCACAGGCGGATGGGTGCTGTGTCAGCAGTAAATCAGATGATCACAAGTGGGATACTTAGCTGAGGCGCCAACCGCACTCTGCCCCACCTTGGCTCTCTGGTCCAGGCACGCACCTGGAGTCTCTGGGAGGGAAAGCATGAGTCATACAACCCTACCCAAGTGCTCCCAAGTTGAGCAATAAAATAAATACTGTAGGATTGGATTATAACCCAAAGTATAGAATATATAGCTGTGAGTCCATACTGATATAACTAGATGATTAAATGACCCCGGGGTCCTGGGATCGAGCCCCCGCATCGGGCTCCCTGCTCGGCGGGAAGCCTGCTTCTCCCTCTCCCACTCCCCCTGCTTGTGTTCCCTCTCTCGCTGTGTCTCTCTGTCAAATAAATAAATAAAATCTTTAAATAAATAAATAAATAAATAAATAAATAAATAGGAGATGAGACACATCTACGTAGAAAAATTCCAAATCATTTATATAGATGTTCTCTTCAAGGAGGTGGAGCATAACTTCCCACTCCTTAAGTGTGAGCTTCATACGGTGACTTTCTTTCAATAAGTATGGGAAAGAGGTTACATAAAGAAAGTAACTTTATAATAGAGAAATCTTACAAACAATACTTTAGGCAGGTGATTCAGGTTAACATTGATAGGGCCGCCTGGGTGGCTCAGTCGGTTAAGAGCCTGCCTTCGGCTCAGGTCGTGATACCAGGGTCCCGGGATCCAGCCCCACGTCCGGCTCCCTGCTCGGCGGACAGTCCGCTTCTTCCTCTCCCTCTGCACCTCCCCCTCCCCCACCCATGCTCTCTCTGTCTCTCTCTCAAATAAATAAATAAATATTAACATTGATAGTGATGACACGATGGTAATATGTACCCCTGATATAATGTGATGAAAATGACACTACTCTGAGGACTTCCTCCCCAAAACCCATTGCCACCAGTCTACCCATGACAAAAAAAATATCAGATAAACCCTAGTAAAGGGGCATTTTACAAAATGCCTGACCAGCGCTCCTCAAAACTGTCAGGGTCATCAAACACAGGGGAAGTCTAAGAAACTGTCAGAACTAAGAGCAGCCCAAGGAGACATGACGACAAATGTGATAGGGACCCTGGAACATAAAAAAGGCAGTAGGTAAAAACGAAGGGAATCCGCGTGCAACATGGACTTGAGTTAATACGACCAGCGCATGAGGTGTGCCTGCGTACACCCTGACATGTGAAGAAGGGGAAGTCAGATTTGGGGTAAGTGCAAACACTGTATTATCTTCACAACTTTTGTATCAACCTAGATCTATCCTAAGATTAAAATTTTTGTTCCAACAGTAACAATGAAAGGAAGGGAAAGGTAACTCCGATAATACATTCCTGGCATGACTTCGACACGTGCTGTAGGAGTTGGTTCACTTATCTCTCTCAGGGCTTTGGTAATTAATCATGCGTAACGAATAGATTTAAAATTAGCCCAGGCGTTTTGGTAACAGCTGGTCCCCCCAGGCCCCCAGAACCCATAATATACAATTTATTCTGACAGGCTGCTCTGAGAAGTGCTGGTAGGCAGGCACAAAAGACCTGCCTGCACTTGGAAAATGGTCCTCTGGAACCCCAGCTGAGGGCCGGTCTGGGGGAGGTGGAGACCAAGTCTGCACCCCCTACCCCCACCCCCTGCCATCAAAGCCCTGGTCCGATCTGTTATTCCCCACTGATGGGGCAGTGTGTGGCCGCCTCCGCTAGAGCAAGGGAAGGACACACAATGCTGACATATGAGCAGATGTTCGAGGACGGACTCTGCCCTCTGCCAGAGGACACGCCAGCCCCCTCCTGCCGTAGGTCATGGGGGCTATTCCAGGCTAAGCGCTGGTGCTGAGGCTGGACCATGGGCGGCCAACAGGGGAGCTAGGCTGGAGGCCAGGGTCGGGGTGGCAATGGGACGTGAAAACCCGGGTCCAAGTTAGAAGCCAGGGAGGCCTGGCCCCGTCTTTGAGCTCCCCTAGGAGGTTAAAGATCCTTGAGGAATTTACCTCATCTTTCTGGGGGCCTCAGTTTCTCCATCCGTAAGAAAGGGATTTCAAAAAAATCACAAGAGGAGCTATAAGGGTCTCTAATGAAATAATAACCGTGTAAAGGTGTGAAGTGGGGCCATGAAGACCTAGTTTCACTACCCAAATACAGCTCCAAGGGGAGGGTCTACCAGTGCCTCCTGCCCAAGGAGAGGGAATAGCAGGTGTCGGCCCCATGGAGTGGGGACGCTAACTGTACCCTAAGTCAGTCAGCAATTGTGCTCGGGTGAGGGTGACAGACGACCTGAAAAATAGTGAGTTACACAAATAAGGGGTTTCTATTTCTCATACAATCGTGTTCCAGGGGCGCTGAATTCTGCCAGGCACTTGAATGAGCTTGGAGGAGGACCCCGAGCTCTGGATGAGAACATGGCAGCCAACACCCGGATGTCAGCCTGGTGAGAAGCCCACCACGCTGTAACTGGACTTCTCGCCTTTATAAACGTGAGCTAATGAACGGTGCTGTTCGTAGTGATCTGTTGCACACAGGAAGTCCGGGCTGCACAGTCACCTTCCCTGCGGCGGGGGGTGGGGGGGTGGCGTTGGGAGTGGAATTTGCCCCTGGCTGGTGACGAAGGCGGTAATAAGCTTGCACCATCCGGGCCATGCAGCCTATTGTTAAGAATAAGCTACCCCAGGGGAACCTGGGTGACTCAGTCCATAGAACATGTGACTCTTGATCTCGGGGCTGTGAGTTCAAGCCCCACATTGGGTGTAGAGTTTACTTAAAAAAATAAAATCTTAAAATAAAATAACCTGCCCCAACCTGGTGCTGGAGGAGGAAATGGGCCTAGAGGCTGGGAGCAGTCGCTTTCAGAGCAAAGCCCTGGTGTCTCAGGGGCTGAGAGCTTCCGTCCATGCCAGAGGGGGGCTGCTCATGACATGGTGAGTTCCCTGGACCCCCGCCTCCCGTCCCTCAGCCTCAGCCTGCAGCAGGCAAGACGCCCAGCGTGTTCCTGCTGCCCTCCCCCCATTCCCAGGCCCAGAAGGACACCTGCTATTCCCTCTCCTTGGGCACAAAGCCTGCTGAGGTAAGGCACAGACAGCACCCTTTGTCGCGACCCATGCAAGGCAAGAGCCATCTTCGAGACTGGACCTCCAGCGGTCTTCATGCTCAAGGAGAGAGAATGGTTTCAGGAATTCTTTTCCCTAAACTCTCTGGGATAAAAGGTCTATACTTCTGGTTGTTACTCTGAGGTGAGGGGGCTTTGAAATGGTTCAAAAAGAAAAGCGTTTCCTGTCACCTCCCAGTGTACTCAGGAGACTCGAAAGTATTTGTTGGTTGTGTGTTGTTTCTTTACCCCAACGGATGTCACACGAGCCCAGGCTTCACTAGTGGACCTCCTTTCTGGCCTCTTCAGCCTTTTGGAGTATGTACAGCCACATGGATTATTTGGCACAGAGAAGCCATGGCACCAAGGCCAATGGATGCGGGTGAGAATTTGGCAAAGCCGGACCTTTGGGATGTAGTAGAAGCCTACTGAGAACATCTTTTTTTTTTTTTTTCTTCCTGGCGAATTATAATGTTGCTGCTTGGATTTAGTTTGATACTATTTGAATTAATTTTTGACTTGGGGTGAGGGAAGGCTTAAGGTTTTTTGTTGTTGTTGTTGTTTTTCCGTGTAGATATCTAGGTGTTCCAGCAACATTGACATGTTGAGTTGCCTTGGAGACTTTGTAAAAATCCGTTGGCCATATATGCATAAATAGATCTATTTCTAGACTCCCTATTCTCTTCCACTGACCTAGTTTCTATCTCTCTGCCAAAATCCATGCTGGCTTGATAATTAAAGCTTTTTAGTACATCTGAAAATCAGGTAGTGTAAGTCTTCCAATTTTGTTCTTTTTCAAAATTGTTATGGAATATTCTACATCATTTGTATTTTTATATAAATTTTAGAATTGTTTTGTTGCTGTCTACAAAGACATCAAGAAGCCTGTTGGGCTTCTGATTGTGATTACATATAACCTGCAGGCCAATTTGGGAGAATTGATATCTCAGCAATAATGAGTTTTCTTATCCACGAGCATGGTATATCTCTCTACTTAGATCTTTAATTTCTCTCAATAAAGGTTTTGTGGTTTCCAGTATACATGTCCTGCACATCTTTTGTTAAATGTATCCCTTAATATTTGGTGCTATTGTGAAGGGTATTATGTTTTAAATTTCAATTGCCAATTGAAATTACCAATCCTGGTATTGAAAAATATTATTAACTTTGTATATTGATTTTGTATCCTGTGATCTTGCTAAACTTACTTATTATTACTACTAGTTTTTAAAAAATCTTTCTTAGGATTTTTCTGTATAGACAACTGCATTGCTATAAATAAAGACAGTTTTACTATCCCCATTTTGATCTGCCTTTTAATTCATTTTCTTGTGCTAATGCACTGGCTGTGACCTCCAGTACAACGTTGAACAAAAGTGGTAAGAGAAGATATTCTTGCCTACTTCCTGATGTTAGGAGAAAAGCATTTAACTTTTACCGTTAAGTTTGAAGCTAGCTAGCTGTAGGTCTTTCATAAATAAGATTGAGGAAGTTCCTGTCTATATCTGCTGAGAGTTTTTGTCATGAATTGGTATTAAATTTTGTCAAATGCATCTTGCATATACTGATTTAATCATTGTGGTTTTTTTCTGTTGATATGGTGAATTATATTGATTTTGCATCCCTGTGTTAAACCCCATTAAGTCATGGCATGTTATTTTTATATGTTGCTGCATTCAACTTGGTGATTTTTTGTTGTTGTTGATAAGGATGTTAGAGTTTATGTTTATGAGGAATTTTAATTTGTAGTTTTATTTCCTTGTAATGTATTTGTCTTGTTTTAGTATCAAGATAATGGTAGCCTCATAAAATTAGCTGGAAAGTGTTCCCTTATCATCTATTTTCTGGATGGGGAAGAGTTTTTGTAGAGTTGGTGTTATTTTCTCCTTAAATGTTTGGTACTACTAGTCACTGAAATCATCTAAGCCTGGAGTTTACTTTGTGGGCAGATTTTTTTTAACTTCAAATTCAATTTTAAATAATACTGAGACATTAGGCTATCAATTCTTTCTTGAGTGAGCTTTGTTAGTTTGTATTTTTAAAGAAACTGGTCCATTTCACAGAAGTTATTGAATTTATTGCAACTAAGTTACTCATACTATTCCCTTGTTATCCTGTTAATATCTGTAACATCTAAAATAATGTCGGATTTCACATTCCTTGTATTGGCAATTTGTGTCTCCTCTCACTTCATTAGACTGGCTAGATGTTTATCAATTTTATCGATCATTTCAAAGAACCAGCTTTTGGTTTCACTGCTTTTTCTCTATTATTTTTGTTTTGTTTTGTTTCCTATTTTGTTGTTGTTTTCACCTTGTTTGTTTCCTTTATTTTAACCTCAATGTCCTTTGCTGCCTGCTTTATCATATATATTATTCAGTTTTCTATTTGTTTAAGATGAGAGAGAAAGTCTGGTGTTGTTACTCCATCATGACTAAAAGTATTGTCTCTCTCATTTTTTGAGCAAGGTAACCGAGATCCAGAGGGGGGAAGAGTCTTGTGCAAATTCAGCAGTGTATCAGTGCCAAACGCCAGTCTGTGGTCCATACCGCTGAGCCGCGGGGTCCTGCCTATTATGCCTATTATGCTGAATACTTCCCTAAATATTCTCAGTCCTTCCCTTGAATGTCTGGATAAAACTGTGTTGTAAATTTTGGGAAACCACAAGTCCTTAACATTCTGTTCCTAAGTTTTGACAGAGCCAAATTATTTACACTTTTCCACTGGGCAACAATGGAATTGATTAAATGTCATACTAAAAGTATCACCTCTTTCATGGCATCCTTTCACATGGCCCCAAACAACTAACAATCTGAATTTACCAAACAATCATCTTTATGAAGTTGTGCTTCCACACTCATAGGAACTTGGTTTGTTCTGGTTTTAGCTCTTTGTATTCCAGAAAATAAATAAATGCTAATGAGATAAAATATCGGTACATCTCTGAAGCATGCAAAAATAAGGAATCTTTTTTCAGGGTCTTTGAGAAATGTTGGAAACAAGCCGGGAAATCTAGGTAGCTAAAATTGGCTGCAGGACACAGAAGGTGTTGTTGAAGTTCAAGGTCAAGCAAGAGCTCTGTCTTAGAATGTCTGGGTGCTGGGTGTTTCTCCTAATTCCTCCACCCCAGATTGTTCAGCCTATGCATTTCTCTATAGTTGTAGCTGCATCCAATATTGGAAAAGATGAGACTTGGGTCTGGATGGGGAATTTACATGTTGGAATGCGGATGCCTCAGTACTCCACTAAAGGCAGCCTCAAAGGTCCTCCTTGCCCTGTGGCCCCTATCTCTACTTGCTCCCTAACTATATGGGTCTCCAACAGCAGATGTAGCCAAGTAGACAATGGGCTTCAGAGGCAGCCCAAGGGATGCACTCACCTGGCGGTGTCCCAGAACCATCATTAACGCACAGGCAGCTTTTGCATGAATAGAAACGGGCGCCCCCTGCAGGCAGATGAATTGCAAAAGTCTCAGCTTCCTCTGAACTGAGTACTTCCTCTGGGCCAGAGTACACAGCTCCACGGGCTGACTTCTGGCTGGAGTCCAACCTCACCTGGACCCGATTGGCAGGGCACCTGTGGTCAGGGTACAGTTTACAGGGCTGCTTGGCTGGTCCCACCCGTCCATCACCCATAGCATTTGTGCTCTACTCAGCCCTGTCCACCAGGAATCTGAGCGGTGGGATGGTCCCTGTGAGGGATCATTGTTGCCTCATCCATTCCTCCCCTGCTGAGATGAGTCTAGTCTGCTCTCCTTCCTCTTTCTCACCCTCACCATGCCCCATGTCTGCCAAGAACTTGATGTCCCATTCATTTCTGTCTAGTCATTCAACAGAGGCATTTCACATGGGAGGAAATGCAACAGTCAATGGGAATAAATGAAATGCATATTAAGACAACAATGAGAGGTTATTTTCACCCATAATCAAGAATTTAAAAGAAGGAAAAAATCAAGCGTTAGCATGGATGTATGGAAAGAGGCATGTTTGTACGTTGTCATGGAAGTGAAATGGGTGTTGGGTTGTAGAGGGTAATTTGATGATATATATCTATCAAAACTCTTGATACTGTATATCTATCTAAACTCCAGAACTAACATTTCCACTTCTAGAAATCCATTTCTAATGCTTCCCCTGCCTTCAAAGATGTATGTAACAAAGATGTTCATTGCTTCATTGTTTACAATAGCGAGAAATTGGAAACAACCCAAATGTTCGTTAACAGGGGGTTGGTTAGATAAAATATGTCACATCTGTCCCTTGGAATATTGAGTGGTCATTAACAAATGGAGCGGGCTCTGTACACAGCATGGACAGCCTCCAGGATGTAGGAGTAAGTGAGGAGAGCAAAGCAGTAATAGTGCCTATAACAGAATCCTATTTATACAAGAAAAAGGTGGAGTGCTTATGCACGTGTGTGTGTAAATGCACAGACAGCTGAAGGATGTTCACACCCTGCGGGAGAGGAGCGGGAATGAAGGGGGAGTGGAAAGAACACAGTTAAACAGCCGAGGGCAAAGTAGGAACACAAAACAACTGAGACCATTGATTTGCAATCTGACAAAAATGAAAAAAAAAAAAAACCCAGAGTGACACCGCAAACACACTTTCAACAATTTCAAAAAAGAATGAATGGCAAAAATTGAATCCTAGAAAAGTCACCAAAATTAAATATTTATATTAAACTTCCTTCAAGGAGTGAGTTTTTCCTAAACCTCGAGGCCCTGGAAGAAACCACAAAGGGAAAGGTTGACAAATCCCACTATTGAACAATTGGAAACTTCTGGACAAAATACCCTGCACAAACTCAAGAGAAACCCACAAGCTGGGCAAAGGGGATCGAGGCCCCGCTGACTTTGCGGTAACGAAAAAAAGTTCCTCCAATCAAGGCACAAAAAGCCAGGCTGACAAACAGATAAATCAGGACATATGTGCATTAGAAAAGAAGTCACCATCTACTTCTCTTGAATGGGAAGATCTCCTGGAGCATTTAAAATATCTCATTTCCCCCCAAATCTCTCCGCCCTACACTCGCCAGTTCAAGTCGTGGCAGAAATTGAAAAGCCGTCCCCAGCCTCCCCTGTTCTCTTTGCTCCGGTCCGGCCCGCACCTGGCGGGGGTTAAATGCCGGCTCCGGT
>NW_027397120.1:8766465-8844481 GCF_003265705.2 Callorhinus ursinus
TGCCGGCTCCGGTCCGGCCCGCACCTGGCGGGGGTTAAATGCCGGCTGGGAGCAGGATGAGACGCGGAGACAGCTGCACAGGGAGCTGTTCGGAGTGTCCCCTCCTCATCCATGGCACAGGGACTCAGGTGGGGGAGAGGGACGGGTGGGCACACGAGGCCCTTCTGATGGCGGTGCGGCCCGCGGCAGCCACGCAGCCTCTCTGGGACTTCCTTTTCCTCATCGTTTCTGTCCTGCCTCCTCAGATGATTCAGTCGGAGGCTTCGCCAAAGGCGGGTTCTGCTACCCAATATTCCCCCAGGGCCTGGCACTCCATAATAGCCCACAGCCGCTCTTTCATAAATATCCACTCTTCTCAGATGCAGAATGCCCTACAGGTGTCTGGGCCTACGATTCAGGGGCTCTCTGCTTTTCTGGCTAAGTAACGTGATCGGCTCCGCGGTCCTGCCCCAGCAGAGTGAGAATGCCCAGAATCTTGGTAGTTGTTTCCAAACCTTGGGCAGGAGGAAGGTAGCCTCTCCAGCCAGGCCAGGAGGCTTAGGTCTCCCAGGGCACCTCAAGCCACTTCCTGCATAGGCATAGCCCTGTCACTTCTGCCTGCCTCTGGTCCTGGAGGAATCCTGGGAGGCTTCCCAGAAGAGGTAACCTTGGAGCTGAACTCTGGAGGATGAGCCGGCGTTCCCCCAGAATAATGAAGGGAAGGGTCCGCAGGTGCTGAAGAGCACAGTGTGCGGAGAACAGGGCAGAGCCGCCCTGTGGTTGGGCTACAGGGGTGGGAGAGGGAGATCAAGATGCAGCCGTGGGCAAGGGAGGAGCCACCAAAGGGATTTGACCTTGGAGACTGGTTTGCTGGGTGGAGGCTGAAGACAAGGGCTGGGCCAGGAGGCCTCTGCAGAGGTTCCAATAAGAAAGCAGGTGGCACAAAGATACAAATGTGGGGATCCGAAGGGGTACGTGCACCCCGATGTTTATAACAGCAATGTCCACAACAGCCAAACTGTGGAAAGAGCCAAGATGTCCATCGACAGATGAATGGATAAAGAAGAGGTGGTATATATACACAGTGGAATATTATGCAGCCATCAAAAGGAACGAGATCTTGCCATTTGCAACGACGTGGCTGGAACCGGAGGGTGTTATGCTGAGTGAAATAAGTCCATCAGAGAAAGACATGTATCCTATGACCTCACGGATATGAGGACTTCTTAATCTCAGGAAACAAACTGAGGGTGGCTGGAGTGGTGGGGGGTGGGAGGGGTGGGGTGGCTGGGGGACAGGCATTGGGGAGGGTGTGTGCTATGGTGAGCGCTGTGAATTGTGCAAGACTGTTGAGTCACAGATCTGTACCTCTGAAACAAATAATGTAATATATGTTAAGAAAAAGAAGAAGAAGAAGAAGAAGATAGCAGGAGGGGAAGAATGAAGGGGGGGAAATCAGAGGGGGAGACGAACCATGAGAGACGATGGACTCTGAAAAACAAACTGAGGGTTCTAGAGGGGAGGGGGGTGGGGGGATGGGTTGGCCTGGTGATGGGTATTAAAGAGGGCACGTTCTGCGTGGAGCACTGGGTGTTATGCACAAACAATGAATCATGGAACACTACATCAAGAACTAATGATGTAATGTATGGTGATTAACATAACAAAAAATTAAAAAAAAGAAAGCAGGTGGCAGATGAGACAGAGGATTAATGCTATTGTGTGGGAAAAGGGTGTGGTAGAGGCGCGCGCGCGCACGCGCGTGTGTGTGTGTGTGTGTGTGTGTGTAAGTGCATGGCAACAGTGGTGGGCAGGGGCTGCGACTATCTACCATCAAAAGTGAACACAGTGGCAATTCACTCATTTACCTCTTATTCCTGGTGTCTATTCTGGGCTTGAGCCAAGCGGAGGGAACCCAGAGGACTCAGACACGGTTGTTTACCTCAAAGGAGCAAAGGAGTCAGAAGGGGCTTCCTGGAGGAGGTGTCTCTTCCAAGCAGGTGGCAGGTAAAGTGAAACAAAAGGTGGGTCCGCAGGAATCACATGTGGTAAGGCGTGCTCTTCCCTGTGACTCTGCGGCCCCCTCGGCGGGACCCGTGCAGCTGGGGCCTGGGCCTCAGGAGCGAGGCATTGAGGGAGATGAGCTGCGGCCTCTGAGGGAGATGCCACCCCTCTGAGGACAGAACACACTGCTGCCTGGAGCGCCCCCTGGAGGCACCAGAGCCTCCTGCCTGGAGTTCTAGCCTCATGCCGCCCTTCACCTGGGGAGTGTGTGTCCATCTTTCTCCAGGTAGGAGGGCTGCAGGGCTCAGTCTGGCCCCGGGAACCTGGTGTTCTGCTGAGCCAGGCCTCTGTTGGCGGATGGATTGGCTGCAGCGGGGAAGTGGCCATTTGCCCTGAGTCAGCTCCTCGGGCCCCGTTGAAAAGCAGGGCAGAGGCATCTGACTCTGGCCAGAGGCAAAACTGAAGTCCCACGGGGGATGGGAGGAGGGCAGAGAGCAATTCCTCTGTGATGGCTAAGGTTGGCAATAATACTTTGGAACTTGGGTCCACCACGCTAGACCCCCTCTTCCCCAGTAATGCCAGCCACGCTTTGCAGGAGGCAGGCACTTCGTTTGTGCGCCAGAGAGTCTTCCGCCAGATTGCTGAAAATGAGCAGCAGATAAAAATACAACCCTAGTCCCTTGAGCCACACCTCCTGGCTGTTTTGCAAATAGCCTGCTCTGGAAAAAGCCAACTTGTAGATTCATCTTTCAAGTCAAAATTCAACGTGGTCGAGTCGAGGCACGGTCCGCCCCCTGGCGGTCCGTCCTGTGCAAAGACACCAACGTCCCACCTTCTGAACACTCCCAGCAGTTGGGCAGAAAATCCACGGGGAGCGTTTGAGAAAGAAGCACTTGTTCTTTCTCACCTTCTGGACTTCTTGATTTAATGTTTAACAAACAAATATATTTCATCCCTACTCCTGAGTCAGGCTGTGGTTTCTATAACATTTTACTGACCTCCCTTCAGCAAAATAAGAAAGTTTTCTCCTAAAGACAAACTCCTCAGACAGAAAAGTGGTTTTGTCATTAAACCATAGAGACAAGGAAGGCTTAGAAAAGCAGAGAAACTCCAAGCTGGTGTGTGTGTTTGTCATTTGGTCCATTTCCTGAGGAGTAGGGGTCGTTGGAGACACCTCAGGAGAATGTCCAGCATGGCAGCCGGGCACAGGGTTAAGAGAACCAGACTGCCTGGGTTCAAATCCATGCTCCGCCTCTTACTAGCTGTGTGACCTTGGGCAAATTATTTAAATTCTGCATGCTTCCGTTTTCTTGTCTGTAAAACGAGAGTGATAATAGAATCTATCTCATAGAACTGCGAGGATTAAATGAGTTTATATGCATAAGGTACTTGGAATAATGCCAGGTCCGTGGTAGATGCTGTATATTGTTAGAGAGTGTTGTGACTATTTCAGGTGCAAGATCTCGGCCAATCCAGCCACTTGCAATGTGGATAAGAAAGGTGGCAAATATTGGTCACTTTTAGCTACCAGTCTCCCAACCCCTTCCTACTGGGGGCTCGTCCCTTTCTGCACTGTGGAAATAAGAGGGAACAGATATCATTGTGCAGAGAGACAGTTGCCGTGTGATCCCATCCAGGGAAGGGACACTAGGCAGTTGTGGCAGAGCCAGAGTCGTTCAGCAGGGCTGGTGGGCAGCAGCTCAAGCCAAGCAGCGCTGGGGGTGACCCAGTTCGGTCCTTTGTTTCTTGTTTTGCTCAGCTCTCTGCCTTCTCTGAATTATGTAAGCTGCCCAGCAGCTTCACTTAGACTTAGTTCTGTCATTTCTACCTCAGAATCCTGACTGATATCAGGACACTGGAGCTCAGAGAGGGCAAGGGGCTTGCTCCAAGTCACACAGCAGTTCCGTGGCAGACAGAGCTGCGCTCCGCCTGCTTAGGCTAGCGGCCCTGGTCCTCCAACCCCAGGCGAAGGTCAGCCGCTACGTCCTTCCCGATTCCGCCACAGCCAAGCCCAAGGACACAGGTGGCTAGTTAGGAGCCACAGCATGTTTGAAGGAGTAGTGACAAATTCTCAGCTGCTGTGGGACACAAGAGGACCACAAACGGATACACATTAAGGCATCCAGTTCCTTCAAGGGCTACAAACGTTCCCCCTCAGCTACAGATCCCTTCAGCCAAGGACAACGTTGGCTGTTCACGGCTCAAGGGCTCCCCACAGTGGCTGTCTTGCTGGCAGCCCGAAGCCCTGGACCGCTGACTTCCTGCGCAGGAGGCCCCAACCCTAATAAGGGAAGGGGTGGGGGTGGGAACGGATGTACCTTCACCTCTGACTCCCATGCAACGTCAGGCAAGGTCGGGGAGATGCGGGTGTGCCCACACATGAACACGCACACATGATCGCACACGTGCACACATGCTTTCACACACGTGCACATGCTCACACACGTGCTCACACACGCTTTCGCATACATGATCTCGTACACATGATCTCACACACATATGCACATGCTCACACACATATGCTCTCACCCATGCATGCTCTGCCTTCTTGATGTGCGCGATTCACTGAAGGCCCCTGAGCCCCAGGTTCCCCCTCTGTAAAAAGGGGCTTAGGGTGGTATCTAGCTGGCAGGCTGCTGTGCTCAATGCGTGGTGCAGAGGAGATTGGCAGATGGGTGGGCTGTTGTGTCCTCTGAGGTGAGACCAAGGCAGGGATAAGAAGGGGCTGAGGAACCAGGTCAGGGAGCACGGAACAGGTCCGGCTCTCACATTTGACTCCACAAACATGCGAACCTCTACACGCTTGTGCAGAGCCAGGTCCTGAGCGCACCGTGGTGAATAAAACACCATCCTCCATCTCAAGGAGGTTACAGTTGTGCAGGAAGGACAGATACACAGACAATTCCGGGTCGGTATGTATCCCGAAGAAATTCAAGGTGCTATGGGGGCAGAGAGGAGGGAGAAGAAATTCAAGGTGCTATGGGGGCAGAGAGGAGGGACGCCGAAGCTAGGAAGGCGAGGGGGACAGGGAAGGAGGAGAAGAAAAATGAGCCCCAGAGCAGGGGGTTAAGGAGTGTCAGGGGGGAGAGAGGGAGTAGGAGAGAGGTCAGATATAGATATCAAACTTATCTGTCTGTCTGTCTATCATCCGTCTGTCTATCTCTATCGTCTATCTACCTACGAGTGTGGGGGCGGGGGCTGACGGGCTGGACACTCCGGTCGGAGGAACCAGAGAGGACGGATGACAGCAGAGTCTCCGGGGGAAGCTTCAGCAACTGTGAGCTCGTTGGAGGCTGAAGTTCAAGGAGAATGGGGTAGCCGAGGTGGGGCTAGAGGACCGGGCAGGTAGAGCTGCAGTTGACAGGGACACGAGGAAATGACAGAGGCCATGACTGGCGGGCGGGACATGGAGAGAGAAGCCCATGGATGGACGTGAGAACCTCGCAGGGCATGGAATCCCCAGGACCCAGAAGGCTCGGGTGAGGGACCTCCAAAGGTTTCTGCCTCGGGTGGCTCAGCTTCTGGAGGTGGCATCAAAGAGTGGGAACACAGGAAGGGGAGCCAGATTTCAGGGGCCCCGGGGGGAAGGCTGGAGAGGCAAGTCTGTTTGGACAAGAGACTGAGATGCCTGTGAACAACTCAGGGGTGGGCAGATACCCAGATCTAGAGCTGAGAGAAGAGGAGGAGGGAAAAGGGTACTACCCGGGGACCCAGGCCAAGGAGGGATAGCTTGTCGGTGAAAGGGGCCCGAACGGGTGTGACCTCAATGGTGAGAAGGAAAGGGGGTCAGGCAAAGTTGAGAGGGCTTCTGCCAAAGGGTCAAGTTCCAGAGGAGCTGGGGGGACATCCAGAGCCCCTTTTAAGGACACCCCTCCCCACCCTTCCACTGATACTGGAGGGAAAGGAGGAAAGGCAGTCAGAAAAAAATGTCTGTATCCTGACTTCTATCCACAGCAGCCAACGCGGTGGTGACGATCAGTAAGGTCCTGGAGGAGCTATACAAACATCGGTCACTTTGGTGACCAGTGTCCCAAACCCTACCAGGTGGACGCCAGTCCCTTTCTGCACTGTGGAAATAGAAGGGGGCAGCCACTCCCTCCCCGCTGCCCTTGGGCAGATGGATCGCGGCTATGTGGCCTCGGGTCTCCGGCGAGCTGTTCAGCATCACTGAGCCGCTGTAAAGTAGGTAATGACAGAACCCACCATTTATTACAAATTGGTGAGGAGCAAGTATGACAAGGCAGGGAAAGTACCCCACCCGGCGCTGGGTCTTCCCAGAGGCTGGCGATTATTGTGATAACCATGGACCTTCTCAATGTCCAGATTTGCTTGTGTGGGGGCTATATTGTCCAGGTGTCCTCTGATCCATCCAGAGAAATCGGGACTGAGAAGCACCACCCAGTGACAAATGCTCTGGGGCATCTAGACAGAAACCCCCTGGTTATGGGTATTTTGATGCAGGCTCCCATTGGGGGGAAGTAGCTGGACCCAAGAGAGGCAAGGAAGTTGCTTTGTCTTTCAAACAATAATCTGTATTTTCTTGTAAAAATGGCATGTAGCCATTATGAAATCTTCGAAATTTGAAAGAAGAGAAAAATCCTCATGCTAAGAAATAACCATCACTCACTCTTGTAGGCAGAATAAAAACAGACCCCGCCAAAGATGTCCACACCCTGATCCCCAGAACCTGTGAATACCTTACTTTCCATGGCAGAAGGGGCTTTGCAGGTGGATTAGATTAAGGGCTCTGAGATGGAGAGATTATTCCGGACTCTCTGGGGGGCGGGCGTGCCCACTGTAATGGAGCGGGTCCTCCAAAGCGGAGAGCTTTTCCTGCCAGCTCAGAGAGGTAATATAGACACTGTTCTGTTCTCTTTTTACAGAACAGCGATGTCGATGTGGGTCTTCTTTGTCTTCTCTATTTGCATCTTCTCTAAATCCTTTCACACCCTTGTTCTTTTCTATTGGTTTTGTATGATTGCCTCCAGTACCCCCCCGCGAACCTACTGCTGGGCTGTCGTTCCCAGCGCCTTGGAGGAGCAGCTGGCCGACCCTGGGTCTGGTGCCTTGGGTGTGGTGCCTCGTGTTTCACGAACCTGCTTGAGGAGCATCTCGCTTCCCCCTGCTTTCAAAGTTTGGGAAATGGACTTGGTCCAGAGTTCATGTCCAAAGTCCCAGAGTCCGCATGGGGTGACTCAGTGATCTCCACCACCCTCCACCTCCCTTTCCCCTCTTCCCAGCCGTAGACATGAGGAAGGACATGTCAGTGCAGTTGTCCTTGTCCCTGCTGGCCTCGGGTCTCTAATGCTCCAAACGAACAGCAGTCCCAGTGACTTAAAGTGACAACCATTTCATCACATCTCATGGTTTTATGGACCACACCTTTGGTACAGGATTGGCTGGGAGCATCTTCTCTTCTAGGTGGCATTGACTGGAGACACAACGACACAAGTGACATTCAGTCGGTGGCTAGTCTGATCTTGGAGGGTCCAAGATAGCTTCTCATGCCTGGTGGCTTGGTGGGGACAACCGGAAGGCTGGGCTCTCTGGGACCCTCTCTCTTCCCATGTGCTCTCTCCATCAGGGTAGTCAGACTTCCTACGTGGTGGCTCAGGGCTCTAAGACACAGGAAGCAGAGCTGGAAGCAGTCTTTGAAAGTCTAGGCTGAAGCTGACAGAGCATGACTTCCACCATCCCAGAGCCAAGGGAAGGAAAGAGACCCACTTCTCAATGGGAGGAGTGTCTGAGAATTCGAGGCGGTCTTCAGCCCGTCCCACTGCCTCTCCTGTGGGAGAGGTGGCCGCGCTGGAGGATAAATCTCTGGCCTTTCGAGCTGTACAATCTCTGTGACGCCTACTCGAATCTGCTGTTGTAACATGAAAACAGCCTCAGGCAATATGTAAGTGAATGAGCATGGCTGTGCTCCAGAGAAACTTTCCTCATACAAATGGGCATCAGGGTGCAGGCCATAGTCTGCCAACCCCTGTTCTATGGAAACAAAGTGGGTCTCTGTGAGGACCTTCCTCATTTCTCCCATCACCTCTAGATCTTCTTCAATCAATAGATCATTTGATTGGCCTTGAAGGACCAGGACTCTTTCACTTAGGAACTCCAGGTCCTACCTGTGGCCAGAGGAGTATGTGTGGGCTCCAGCATCCTCTCTTGCTTTCATCCAGATCTCATGTGATTTGGTAGGTGTGCTTCCTTTTGGGGAATTTCCCCTCCCTGAATTGTCTGCCATCTGGGAAGTATCAGGGTAGGAGTCCTGCCCTCCCTTAGGCCGACGGGTTGGTATGAGACCAAGCTGGGCCAATTGCACTGTCTTCTAGGACTCTAAATCTGGGCACAAAGATGTAAGGATGGAATTTTTTTTCAACGGTGGGAACTCATTTATCCCCTTGGTCAAAACTCAGCAAATCTCTTAAGTAGTTTTCATTACCTATGACAGAGAGGACAGGTGCTCTGTAGGGTTCCCGCTGCCTCCATGTCTTCCTGGGAACACACTCAGACAACATTTCCCAAGATGCCTTGCACCTAGGTCTGGCTAGTGGGATGTGAATGGAGGTGTGTGCCATTTCCAAGATGGCTCATGACAAACCTCCCATTGGCGGTCCTCACTCTGTTTCATCATCTAGCGATTGGAATAGAGAAGATGCCAAGGACAAAGCGCAGGGAGGAGCCACAAGATGGAAGGAACCCAGGTCCTTGAATGACTGTGTAGGGCAAACAGCCCTAACTACTACCAGCACTACTCTCACCACCACTACCAACAACCACCTGATTAGGCTGTGACACACTGAACTGTGTTAAGCCACTGAAATGTTGGGCTCTTATCACAGCAATTAGTCTACCTTGGTGGATACTGGTTGTGCCCATTTCTGAGCCCCCAGCTGTTCCATAGATTGCTTCCAATAATATTCTGTTGCACTCAAGGTTTTCTACCCATGGCCATATTCTGTTCTTTGTGATCAAAAAAACACGATGATATGAGCTGCAAGTGGACATAGAGACCATTTCCCAAAACTAAGGTCCAGAGAGGGAAAGTAAATAGCTCTAAATCACACAGGTGTAAATGACAGATCTGAGCCTGGAACCTGGGCCTCCTCATTCAGCCCCCTTCCCATTGCCCTGGGATATATCTTGCCCAGAACATAAATCTGGATTCCTATGATGGCAGTGAAATGCACAGAGTCACCTCCAGGCATCGATTTTGCCCAGAGGACCCTGCACCTGCACTGGGGGCTCAGAGTGAGAATTGATGGGGGTCCACGTCCTTGGCAGTAAATCACAGCAGAGAGTAAAGCAGACCTGTTTTCTGGCAATAAATTCAACTCTAGCTAGCAGTCCAGCTTTCTCCTTTCATGGTTCTACCTTGTAGATCAGACAGTGTTTAAGAGAGAGAGACAGACAGACAGACAGAGAGACCATTCCTCACCTTGTTTATTTTCTTTCAATACTTTCAAAACAACTTTTAACTTGAAAATAGTTTTAGATTCACAGATCAATTGCAAAGATATTACAGAGAGGTCCCATATACCCTTCCCCCAGCTCCCCTCAACATTCACATCTTATACCAGAGTACATGGACTAAGGTTAAGAAATGAACACTGGTACTATTAACTACACACTTCGCTTGGATTTCCCTTATTTTTCCCCTAATGTCTTTTTTTTTCTTCCAGGATCCAGTCCAGGATATGACAATCCACCTGTTACACTTTCTCAGTCTTTCCTTGTTTTTTTGCAACCCTGACTGTTTGAAAGAATGTGCCTCAATTTGGGTGCATCTGATGTTTTCCCATGAATAGAGTGTGGTTATGGATTTGAGAGAAGCGTACACGAAGTTTAGTACTCTTCCCTTTGCATCATACCCAGCATGCATGAAGTCAACATGATATATTAGTGAAATCCATCCTGATCTCTTGGTCCTGGGGGCACCTGCGGTATTCCCCCACGGTACTAGCTACCATTTTCCCCTTCCCATACTCTGTTTCTCCTAAGTGAGTTGGAGGTCCAGCCCGTACTCCGGGAGAGAGGAATTCTCCCTTGGCACTTATGAAACGTGATCTGTGACCTATGAGGACTCCTGCTCAGCTCCTACTCCAAGGCCTGTGCGAATGCAAGGTTAACACGAGGGGTCCTTCACTCCAGCTGCTCTGTCTTTCATACATCTGTTCAGTTGCCTGCTTGCTGCTCAGTGAACTGGGAAAGGGGTGAGAGTCTGGCTGAGCCTCTTGTTTAGACCCTGGTGGAGGCTGCCAGGTTGGGGGACAGGTGGGACACCAAGGAAATTTGGGGGTGATAGGGCCACTCTTCTTCCATTTCATGCTTCCCCTCTGCCTGCAGCAGAGGGAGAGGCTCCAGCTTCCCATTCTGGGTAACTCGGGGCTTCAGAGAACACACAGATGTGGGGTGCTGGTCTTTTGGGGTTGAGATGTTTGTACTCCTCAGTCCTGCAGGGTTCTGAGTGACAAAGCCCCCCCCACACACACACACACAAAAAGTAGCCAGGTGGGAAAGAAAGGGCTGCTTTAATTGTCACTGGGAAAATGCCAGATGCCCAGAACAGCCCATGCAAAGCTTTGGTAAAAAACAAAACAAAACAAAACACAAAACCTCCATTGGAGAGAAAAGCTTTGGCTCAAGGGCAGCTTGTATTTTGGGGATTCATATTCTGAGGTGTGCCAGGGGATGAGGGAGAGGAGAGAGAGAGAGAGAGAGAGAGACTGTATCTGTCAAGCAGAATGCCAGCACACAAACTTATATCAGCCTGCTACCCACCTAGTCACAGGTGGACAGAGCCAGGCCTGCTTCTAGAACAGTAGTTCTCAACGTGGATTGCATGTTAGAATCTCCTGGGGAGCGTTAAAAAAGACCCATTTCCCAGACTCTGCCCCTAAAAGACTATCTTCTGAGTGGGGCCGGAGATCCAATATTTTTAAAAAGCTCCCCAGGCAATTCTCATGTTGCGTTGAAGTTATAAAACCTTGCTTTAAAACCTGGCCCCTCAGATGCGGTCCCCCACCCAGCATCCCGCCTCACCTGGGAGACTTAGAAAAGCATAGTCCTTGGCTCCGCCCCAGAACAGCCAAGGCGGAACCTGCATGTTCACAAGATCCTGGGGGAGGGTGACAAGCTCTGGATGTGCAGGTAGGCATGTGTTTCCTGCATGGGAGCAGGGGGTGAGGTCCGCTGATCCCCCATGGAGAAAACTTGTGAGGGAGGGACGGTACCTGGGAGTCTACCTGTGATGCACAGTAGACTTAACCACCAGGAAATGTGGCAGACTCCCACCAAGCAGTTTCGCAAGCCCTCCTCCCTTGAGGGGCAGGTGTAAAGTATGAGGTGGGGGCTGCAGGGGTCCCCTCCGGCATTCCTACCTCACTGGGTGGGACCCCCAGCTTGCCATGGGCAGGGCACAAGTGTTAAAAGAGGAGAAATGCCTGCCCCTGGCGCAGCCCCAGCTCCTTTGCTCCAGCTGTGCGCCTGTTGCCAGGCTTTTCATAAATGCCCTCAAGCTTCAGCTTTCTCCTCTGTAAATGGGGGTAATGACTGCCTAGTGGGTGCGTCATGGATGAGGTCATGCAGGTAAAGTGCTGAGTGCATGACCCGTGCTGGCGACACACTGCCGCTTTCTCTGCCGAAATGAATGGGTTCCTCGTGTGTCCTGGACAGTGCCACTCCTTGGAGCCTCCTCTCAGATGAAGTTTTAGCCTTACCTGTGAAGATTCCAACTTGGCCAAGACATATCAGAGCCTGCGTCTGAGCAACAGGACCAAGTGAATGTCTCTGCGGCTCGCGCCTTAGTTTCAGCAACTTCGCATTTGGTGCACTTGGCCCAGGAGCCCCTGAGAGAGTCGTAGCAGCAAACACGTGAGTGTCTGCTGTATCCCAGTCCCTCTCTACCCACGAGTTTATCTCCTCTTCCCCAGATGGTCTGCGTGAAGAAGCCGCAGATCAGAGAGGGGACGCAGCCTGCCCAAGAACACACAGCCATCTATAGAAGCCCATCTATGAGGCTGTACTTGGATGGTGCCCTGGCTTCCTGTGACTCCAAACCCGATTCCTTGCTCTCCTGGCAGTTTCCGCTTCTCCTCTTCCCTCTTTCTTTGTTCTTGGTTTTGCTCAAATAAAATTGGATTAATTTTTGCTGAAGGTGAAAAATCATGGAACAGGCAGATATAATTCCATAACAAACTGCAAATCAGTGTAGCTGCCGGAAGTGAATGCATTCATGGTCCGTGGAGCCACATTCCACAATGATCCCAATGTCCTCGTGTCATCTGTGTGGACGATACACCTGTGTGCACAGATATGGTAGCTCAATGATGCAAGAGAGCGAAGTCTGGGGCTTCTTTGGTGGGTGCACACACACCTGGGTCCCCAAGACCCAGGCAGTGAACGCCTATGCCTGGTAAATCAGGTCCTCGTTAAGAGATGTTCGGGGTTGGAGAACAAACCTTCATATCACCAAATGTCCAGGTCCCGCCAGGCTGGACTACAAGATGGATCCACATTTTCATTAATGCTCAAATGGCGGCCACTGGAAGTTTCGCATGCCCACTCTGGAGCAGGTCTCATCCTCTCTCGGGGTCTTCTTCTGTCCTATCCCAGAGACTGGCCCACATGGGAGCATGCATCATCACTGGGCCACCTGTCAGGGGAGCTGGGCTTGGGCAGGCATCTCCTGACTCTGGAGCTGTCCAGCCTGTCTCGGGAGAGCTTATGCTGGCTCATTCTCAAAAAGAACCCCCCCTCATTCTGGCTATCATGGTTAGCTGTGGGGACCCGGCAGCCCTTGGAGGTGGGCATGGGCTCCTGCTGGCTGCTGGGCCCACTCAGGCCTAGGTGGGTCCCTGTGGCCTCCTCTTCCCTCAGAGTCCTGCTTAATCCAGGGACCCCGTGGTAAAGCCCAGAGGCCCAGAGCTCCCTACTCAGGCAGTATATTGGATCGCCAGGGCCGCCACGCCAAATTACCAGAAACTGGGCGGCCTAAAACAACGGATATGAATTCCTCACAGTTCTGGAGGCCAGAAGTCCAAAATCCAGGTGTCACGGCGGGCCCCTCCTTGCCTCTCTCCGGCTTCCGTAGGCGGCCGGCCCTACTCGGCACGGAAAGGCATCACTCCAATTTCTGCCCCATCTTCCCTGTGGGTGTGTGTGTCTGAGTCACTGTGTCCAAATTCCCTCTCTTTGCTCTCACAGGGACCCAGGACACTGGATTAGGAACAACCCAACTCATCAGTATGACCTCATCTTAATACGACGACATCGGCAAAGACCTTATTTCCAAATAGGGTCACACTCACAGGCACCAAGAATTAGGACCTGAACAGATCTTTTAGGGGGGATACAATTCAACCCACCACATGCTGCCCTGTCCCGTAAGATCCCCCGGAGTCCAGCTGAAGGTTCCAGCATCAGCTCCTCCCTGGACCCAGGAGCAATCCTCTCTCCGGATGATCTAGACCTGTCCAGATTCCCCCATCTGTTCCCACCCATCACTCTCCCTTTTTGGCCTCCATCAGAGCCTCTTGGAGCTGGGTCGGCTGGGTCTGCACAAAGAGGAGGGTTGACCGGGGAAGAGACACAGCACTCAGTCCTTGTGCAGTCACCATATTACTCCCTGGGGACCTTCTCAGGTTCATGTGAAGGACCCGGTCTCCCTGTGAGTTGGGGATCATCGACTCCATTGTACAGGTGGGGAAACTGAGGCCCAGAGAGGCAAACAACTTGCCCAACGTCATGGCGCTCGTGAATGGCATAGCTGGTCTTCAGATGCCAACTCCAGGATTACACTGACTCACTGCCTCTGTGACTTCACCTGGAGGATCCCCACTCCGTGTTGGGGCCGGGCATACGACAAAGGGCCAGAGCAGGACGGATTCACATCGATGCGCCAGAGGAGGTGAGGTTGCCTCTTCCCCTGCCCTCCCCCGCCCTCCACGCCCTGGTGGAAGACACATGGGTAAGGTGTCATGAGAATTATCTCTTCGGGGACATAAATATTTCCCTCTTGATGGCCCGGCACCCTGCCCTTCATCTTGTTATGGCAATCATGTTCCATTGTTTAGCATCTGCTGTTCAGAATGTCTCATACCTTGAATAGAGAATGAAGTGGGGGCATAAATCAGGAGCGAAATGCCTAGGACCTGCCTTCTCCACTGTGCCTGCCTGGTGTGTTTGCTGGTACTGATCTAGTAGTTATTTTAACTGTTGCTTGGTTTTAAGGCCTGTTGATATATTGGTGGCTTTTTTATATATGTTAGGTCATTTGTGTGACTGATTTCACGGCTCAGGCCGCCCGCTGAAGGACACCCCTGGAAACAGATCTCGCCACGAAGCTCGCAGGACGGAGACAATTGGAGAGCGGTGGCCGGAGAAGCAGGAAGGTGATTACATTGCACTCCCCCCCCAACCCCCGAACACATGGACAAGCCAATTGGATGTGGTTGGTGCAGAAATAAAACAGGGGAAAATTGATAGAATTCAGGTGTCAGTCTTTGACATTAAAATCCTTTCTCACACAGTAAAGTGTAAATGATGTGGACGAGGTAAATAGCAGCTTCTGGCCAAAACAGACTCTAAGAAAACGGGCTCGTGCTGCATGTTGGCATTTTAGCGGTCCTGAGAAGCCCTGGGTGGATAGTGCAAGACGACTATGGGGGGAGGGGGTGGTGAGCCGTTGTCCAGCTTCTGGAAACTCAACTAGATCCAACAGCTCTGTAACAAGCTTTACTCCCCATCGCGCCGTCGGGACAGGCCCACGTTTGCCGGGTGTCCCTGGCAGGCCCCACTCACTGCAGGGGAATTTCGGATTTGCCCAGATGCCCGAGTTGATGGGGTGTTGTCCCAGAGGTGTGGACATGGGGACGTGTCCATTTACTTCAGAGAACATGCCTGTGCTCCGGATTGAACAATTTCAAGTTAGAGAAGATGGCTCCACTTCTGGTTCTAACAATTCCCTGTTTCTTTTCTCTTTCTCTTTTTTCTGTTTTTTCCACCCTTCCTTCTTCCCTTTTATTTAAAAAAAAAAAAGTTGTACACTCTTTAAATTATAAACCTGGATTAAGAACCTATGACCCAGCTTAAGAAATAAAACATTGCAGGTACACTAAAATCACCTGTGTCCCTACTCGGTCCTGTCACCCTGCCAGGGGTCTCTTCTCCCCTGAATCAGATGCTACTTAATCCCATGCATTTTTGCAGCTTAAACAACGGGTAGTATTACTTTACACGGCTTAAGTTTTACATAAATGATGTTGTTTGTATACTGTAAACGATGTATTCTTTCACAACGAGGGTTTTTCTTTCAACATTGTTAGTGGGAATTATCTGGGTGGACACATGTAGTTCTGGTTTAATCATTTTAATCACTGTAAATATTCTATTATGTGAAGTTTTCACCATTTACCTGTTCTTCTGTGGAATTCTGTGTGTGTGCACACACGCATGTGGTACTGAAAACCATGCTTGTGAACTTGTTTCTCCATCCCCTCCCCAGGATGGCGGCAAAACCACACTCCCTGGGCTGCGCTCAGCTCATCCCAACCAGCATCGCAGAGGAAAACAGCTACCTGCTGCCGGGTCAGGGGGAGCTCAGCACCTCAGCCTCCCAGAGATGCCCCTACGGGCTGCTGCAGGGAGGGAGGCCTCCTGCCTCTCGCCTCCCTCAGACCACCCAGGATGCACCCACCTTGGCTCCTACCCGGGTTCCGTCTGCGGGTGAGCCGGTGCACAGAACGCCCCAACCCTACAGGCATTTGGCCAGGCTCTGGACAGGCAGGAAAGGGTTTGCCTCTACTCAGAGTCCACTCCCCCCCACCAACAGAGACATGACAGGGGTTGCGGCGGGGGGGGGGGGAGACACGGTGGTCCCTGGGAGTGTTCAGGGCACAGAAAACAATGGCAGAGCTGGCCAGTAGAAAGGGACATCCTCTAGGGAGTTGAAAAGTGCCACTGGGAATGTTTTAAATGCCAAGCTTTTAAAATGTCAACCTTTACTCAAGAGAATGGATAAATTGTGGAAATTTCATATAATGGAATATTACACCGCAGTAAAAATGATTGAACCAGAAGTACATGCATCAACTCAGATCAATCCCATATGCAGTGCTGTCTGAGAACGCTTCTTGCAGAAGAACGCACACCATATGACAGGGCTGGATAACCAGATTTGAACCCGAAGCAGACAGTGCGTCACTTTGCAAAGGGAAGTATGTCAGGTGACAGCTCAGGGCTGGAGGGAACTTCCAGCTGGACCAGTGGGTTTTTAAACTGTGTTAGGAGGAGGCTCAGGGCTTGTAGGGGGGCTGGTCTCCAGGCCAGGGTGCCGGTCTCCCCCCCACCCCTGCCCCAACGACTTTAGACATGGTGGCCCCTCTGCTCGAAGGGATTCCCTTGGCTCTGTTTCAGCCTCCAGCGGCAGAGAGGGCTCTGCAAGCTGGTCCTTGGAGAGCCGAGCACAGTGCCCAGCACACAGTACCCACCCAATCCATGTGGGCTATTTTATGACCACTTTGACCATATCTGATTATAGATTAGCTTTCGTGTGAGCTTCACTTTGAATAAAAACATTCTCCTGCTTAAACAAAACGTTTGGAAGCTCCTGACCTTGTCCTTCCTCTCAAGAACAGGAGAAGACATAGAAACTAGGGGTGTGCCATGACTCACACAGGCCCCGCAGCCCATCCAGGGACCTGTGGCTTCTAGCCAGTCACTTTGCTTCTCGGGGCCTGGGTTCCTGTGGACCGGAAGGTCTCATGGTTCCTGCAGTGCTGGTGCCTCTCGGAGTGTCCTTTCCTCTTCAGGGATCTCAGATCCAGGCAGAGCATGATGGAAGGGGGCAGTGAGGAAGCTAAAAACACAGAGCGTGGGCTAGGGGAACTGACCCAACCAGGACTCCGAGGCCAGTGCCCTGGGAGCAAATGAGCCCATCATGGGCTCAGAGCCCCGCAAACAAATCGCAAACCGCACGCCCTGCGGCAGGCAGGGGCCGATGTGCAGGCGATACTGCACACCCCAGGGACCCGCGGGATCAAGGGATCTGCAGAGCTGCCTCCCAGCACAGAAGAGCAAACAAATGCCTGGATCCGCTGAAATGAACTGGTCCAGTGTTTCTAGGAAGGCAAGATCAAGGCCCCTGGCTGGGGCAGTGCCAGTCCAGGGAGGTAAAGACCCAGATCCAAAGCCTCACGGCCCTTGAGGAAGAGATATCTGGGATGTTATCTTGTGGCTAGAAAGACCTTACAGCATCACCAGCAGAGGGGTCCAAGACCCTTCCCTGGAGCAGGACTGGTTCCTGATTTCTCAGCAGTCCATGCTCCTAGGGGCCTGGGGCAGCCTCGCCTGCCGGTACTGGGGTCCTTGAGGAGCCCTGGGGGACGGGACCTGGCACGTTCCCCCACCTGATGGGAACGGCCAAGGAGGGCGTGGCGGGGAGCTGTTCCCCTGACTCCCTGACCTCGGGCAGCTGCTGGCCCAGCCGGAAGAGCGCAGACTCCAAACAGCGGCATCAGGCTGGGCCAGGGTCTTTCCTCCAACTGCTTCCTAATTCAGCAAATAATTATTTACCACGTTGGCCACCTCCAGGTTCTGGAGTAGAGCAGTGAACAAAACAGACATAGATCCTTGTTTACCTGAAGCTTACAAATAACAAGAAAAGGAAGTAAAATAGGTCAGCTCAAGTAGTCATAAGGGCTAAGGAGAAAAATAAGGTAGGGAAGGGGTGAGACACACAGAGGAGAGGGGCAGGGGCAGTATCAGATGGAGAGGCCAGAACGGGCCTCAGGGACAAGGGGGCATTTGAGTAAAGGTGTAAAGGAGGGAGGTAGCCATGTAGACCTGTGGGAGAAGAGCAGGCGGCGGGCATTGCAAGTGCAAAGGCCCTGAGGCAGGAACCTGACTGGCCTACTTAAGGACTATTGAGGAGACCCGCTTAGCTGGAACAGTGTGAATGAGCTTGAGAGCTGCAGGGGGAGAGGTCTGATGGCCATAGTCTAGAGCTCACATGGGGCCTGGGGAGCCAGGGACTACCTCAGCTCCTCTTCCATACCCAGTGGAGTCATAGAGACAATTTGGGCAGACAACTGTGAATGTAAAAATCCCAAATTATGAGTACACGTGGCCATTTTACTTTATTTTTTGCTGATTTGATTTAGTCTCTCCCCATCAGTGTGATACAGTGTTGGATGGGGTTGTATTCAGGTTCTCCAGAGAAAGAAAACCAGTGTGTGTGTGTGTGTGTGTGTGTGTGTGTGTGTGTGTGTGTGTGTAAAAGACACTTGTTTTAAAGAATTGGCTCACATAATTATGGAGGCTGACAGGTCCGCAAATCTGCAAGGTGAGTCAGGGCAAGCTGGAGCCCCATGAGAGCCGATGGTGCAGCCCCTGGCCAAATGCCTGGGTCTCGAGCCCCAGGAGGAGCCCATGTTTCTGTCCTTCCTTTGCAGGAAAGCAAGAGGAGTTCCCTCCTACTTGGGCAAGTGGAGGAGTCACCCTTTTTGTTTCATTCAGGCCTTCCACTGATTGGGCGAGGCCCACCCAAGTTCAGAAGAACAGAGCCAGCTTCATAGGTGTTTAAACTGTGCAGTCATACTTGGAAGGGTTCCATGTTTGGCCCAATGCTCTGCTGCCATCATCTTGAAATTCTGAGTTTTTTAGCATGAGGCCCCACATTTTCATTTTATACTATGCTCCACACACCACGGGGTAGGTCCCCAACGGAGATAACCTCAACTTCATCGAGTTCTTATGAGGATTAAATGAGACAACTCAGGTGAAGCACTTGGCACCCTGCCCGACACGCAGCACGTGCTTCCTGCACACTGGGTCGCCATTACTGCCTGGTACGTACGAGGCCCGCTCGGGGCCTCCCTGGGCCACAGCGCCCGCCCTGCGGGAGTTTATGGTCCAGGTAGATCATAGCGTGGGATGCCCCAGTGGGCACACCTCCTAGTTCTTCATCTTTGTTGGGAATTGAGGAAGTTGGAAGGGTCTTAGGAGGAAGGGACGATGATGAGAAAGAGTTGGAGGTGGTCCCGGGAGCCGGAGAAAGAGCCGTGTGGGGAGAGGGGGGGACAGGGGGAGAGGGCCGGGGGCCCCAGAGCCGAGGTCCTGATTGGGGGCAGTGAGGAACCGGGCCCTCTGAGGCCGCCCCCTCTGGGCTCACTGCCCACTGGCTGGGGACATGGGAGATCAAGGGCCTGCTGGCCAACGGTGTCCCCTGAGCGGGCCAGTCTCTCTGAGCCCCAGGTCCTCACCCAGCAAATGGGGAAAATGACACACATGAAGAGACATGGCAAAATGCACATGAAAAGATACGTGGTCGAGGGGAGAGGCTATTGTACACACTAGAGGGGAGGGCAGGGGGCTTCTGGGGATGCCTGGAGACATGAGGCCCCCTCTGGCCTTGAAGCTCTCCCCCAAAATGCCAGGGAACCACCCGGCACTGTTCTAACCTGCTCACCAGCAGAAAGGCCCTGGCCTCGCTCTCTGGCCTCCGAAGGCCCCACCTCACCTCCACAATCCACCCCATGTCTTTTCTCCCCAAGGAGCTCAGAAAGACCCCTTCAAATGCCAGATGGGATCACATCACCTCCCTCTGCACAACGCTCTGGGCTCCCGTATTGGAGACTGAACTGCTGGGTCCCAACGTGCCCCTTCCCTCCAGCCCCGACACCTCGTCTCCCACTGTGGGCCCCTCAGTTCCAGCACCAAGGACATGCTGGTTTCTTCTGTAGGTTGTCTCTAGCTTGTACTGTCTCGGGGGCCTTTGCCCTTGCTGTTCCCTCTGGCTGGAACAATTCCCCCATGAGGCTATCTCCCCTCCGTGGCTTACCCCTCCGCTTCAGTCGACCCTTACTCAGATGCCCCCTCCTCAGACAAGCCCCCCGTTTACCCCGCCCCTCCCCCACCACACATTTCATCACTGTCACCCGCCTTTTCCCTTGCTGTATTGTCATCATTGCCTGCGTCGTGACATACTGAATTTCTCTTGTTTATGTTCTGTCCCCCCACCAGAATAGAAGCCCCACAGAGGTGGGAACTTCTATTTTGTTCATATTGTTCTTATATCCCTAACACCAAAGATTAGGCCTAGCACAGGATAGGCACTTGGATATTTTACAGGTATAGAAACTGAGGTTCAGGGAGACCACGTGCTCTGCTGACAAGCCCCAGCTCTGGAGTTGAGACCGGCCCCCGGGGCAGTGGTGTGCTGGCAAATGAAGAGCCAGCTCCCCGGCAGCGACAGGGCTTTGGGCGGGTCCTGGTTGCATTTGCTGGTTTCCGTGGTGTAAACACTTCCGCCATCGCTGATTTCAAGCCAAGGGCATGGCACTGAATGCGGACTTGGGAAGAGATGTGTCCCACGGGCTCTGGAAAAGAGCCGGAATCCGCTAGCTCCAGTACACCTCTGCCTTGGGCTCCCGGATGTGCTTTCATGTGCTGGACTGTTTAACACAGCAGGGGAAAGAACTTCTGCTGCACGTCCCTCCAGCCCGAATCCCACTTTATCGTCAAGAAAATGGCTCAGATGAGTCCCTGGATGGTCCCTGTCTGTAGGATGTGCCCATCGTGGCGGCCCCGGGGTCCTGCAGGCCAGGCCATGCGCACTTCCCCTGTAAAACACCAGGGGGCAGCCTTTCCCCATCTAAGAGGCCAGCGGCTGTCATTCCCTCCAGCAGTGCATCCCTCTTAGCGGAGCCCTACCTGGTCCTAGGGGCCCTGCGGAGCTTATGAATCAGCGATTGTGCCCAGCCTGGGGCAGGCGTCCACATAAAGGGCCCATTGTCTGTACTGAGGCCTTTTGTTCCAGCGGTGGCCTGGGGAAACGGATTGGGCTGGGGGCCCCATGACTCTCTGGTGGCCACCCCTGGGGGGTGTCAGGGTGGAAGGACCCCTGCAGGGCCCTCTCTCCTCTCCCCACCCTGGCCATCCCCACCATCCTAGACAGGTGGCGCTCCTCACCTGGGCCCTTGGCTCTGTCTTGCCCCCGCAGCCCAGGCCAGCCTGCCCCCAGCACCGTGAGTTTCCGTCCTCCATCTCGGGGGTTCATCTGGCTACTTTAACGCCGTTTAATCCAGCTGGACTTGGCAGGTGAGCGCTGTGAGCTGGGATTTTGGCTCCATTTCCTCCTCTCATCCACCGCAGTGGAGGAACAGGGCTCAGGGACATATTCTTGGTGAGCATAGGCTTTGGGTCCTCTGTTAATGTGGGATCAGAGACTTGGCACAGCTCCTGGCCAAGCCGGTCCCTATGGCAACCTCGCCTCCGCTCTCCTGACTCACTATAGCCCACGGGCCCCTCTCTAGCCTCCCAACACCCTGGCTACTCTCCACCTGAGGGCCTTTGCACCTGCTATTCCTTCTGCCCAGTGCTGTCCACCCTTTCAGGCTCCTGCTGTATCCCTCCTGCCAGACTCCACCTGTCTTTGCTGCCCCCCGGGGCTCTGTCAGAAGCCCCCCAGGCTGGACCTAGAATCCTGCCTGTGGATAGAGGCCATTTGTCCAGGCCTGTGAAGGTGGGTTTAGTTCCATTCAAGAAAGCACAGCGGCAGCATGTCCTGCTGTGAGCCGCTTCTCTCCATAGCCCTTCCTGCCCTCCCCACCTTCCCAGGTGGCCCCCAGCTACGGACACTGCTGACCTGCGCCTGGGCGACCCTGTTCCAGGTGGAAGAGTGCAGCCAAGTGGGGCTCCGTCTTGAGCATCAGCCTTGGGCCCAGATCAGGAAATAAGTCTGGGCCTGAAAGAAATCGGGCTCCGAGGCCCCAGGGAAGCTTTATCTGCCTTGTAGCCAAGCCCACCAGGCTCGAGAGGCAGCACCAGAGTCTGATGGAAGGGCACACATCTGAAGGTAAATCAAAGGTCAAATTCCAGCAGTGTGAGTGTGGACAAGTCAGTTAAGTCAGCCGGGCCTCAGTTTCCCATGCGACGCGGGTGATGATAGCATCTGCATTCCAGGCCTGGGTGATCTCCGCTGAAGGACAGGGCCGCGGGGTGACCAGGAGTCTGAGCTGCCCCCTCAGCTCTGCCTGCGCTGATAGTCGCATGAGCGAGGGCGCCTGTGTCCCGAGCCTGGCGCAGGTGTAGCTGTATGGGCCTTCCCTGGTTCCAGGCCACCTCTGGCCCCTCAGCCTTTTGCACCACACCTGGGAATCACTGCATTTCCTCTTTGGGGGAAGTGGTGCATCTGAGCCTCCGGCACCTTTTGAGAATATGGGAGTAGGGAGCGAATTGTTGTCTTCCTTCAGTACCCTTTGTTTCCTCCTGGGCAGCTGAGGGTCTTTGTCCTGAAAAGCCTCTCAGACACATGCCCTGCCTCAGCCCCAGGGCAAGATCTCAAAGTGATCCACCAAAGAAAAGGGGGCTGAGGGTGTGGGAGGGGGCTTGGTTTCTGCCTGCTCAAGTCAGCCCTACCCCATGCGGTGGGGCCTGACTCCCCCCACCCCCCAGTGGGAGCTTCGCCACCTTCGCTCCCAGAGCACGACTTTGGTTTGGGACAGACCCAGGTTTCAAACCCAGCTGGCCCTGACCGCGAGCTGTCTCTGGGTCTCAGCCTCCTCTGTTTTTAGGTGAGGACAGAAAGGAGCCCACTCTTCAGGGAGGGGTTGGGGCCAGAGCCCCGTGCGGGCTCCGACATGCTCAGCTGGGGTGTCCTAAGGGGCTGTAAGTATATTTCATTAGCAGAAGTGTCGCCTGGGGGTAGATAAACAAATGTCACCTGGCTGTGTCTTAGCCTGCCTTTCTGCACGGGAAGCGGCAATTCATGCGGGGTGAAGGAAGGTTTACCTTTCCAGGACTACTGGTCCCATAAAATGAAAGCATACTCTTTGCTGAGGGACAAGGCTTGACTGCGGAAATATTTCATACTGGTGTTTAAAGTTACAAAAATAGGGGCACCTCGGAGGTTCAGTCGGTTGAGCAACTGGCTCTTGGTTTCAGGTCAGGCCACGATCTCTCTCAGGGTCCTGGGACTGAGCCCCCGGTCAGGCTCCGCACCCAGTGGGGAACCTGCGGGAGATGCTCTCTCTCCCTCTCCCAGCCCCTCCCCCACGTCGCATGTGCTGTGTGTGCGCGCGTGTGCGCGCTCTCTCTAAATAAATAAAAGCTTTAAAAAAATAAAAATACAAAAAGGCATACAAAAAGAACCCTCCTCTGTGACGAGCTGTACTCACAAGCAGCCTCGGTGGGACTGACGGAGGCAACAGCAGGTGGGAGTCTCCCTACATTCCTGAACCTGAAGCCGAGCCTGCTCTTCCCCTGCTGGAGGTGCCGGCCGTCCCCGGTGCTCCCAGGGAGGACAGAGGCTGAGGCAGGAGGCCCAGGTCCCACCTCCGGGTCCAAGGAGGAGGCAGCAAGGGGCCCGGCCCAGAGGGCTACAGATCTCAGACCCCAGATCATGGGACTCGGGCCCCCGCCCGAGGTGGCCGTTCCCACATCTGCTAACCTAACAGGTCGCTCCTCTCTTTCCTTGAGGAGGTCTCTCTTCTCTCCACCTGTGATTTGCAGCAACTTCTATAATTCAATCTTCTAATAATATCCCTGAAGAGACTGCGCTTGGTGCGGAGATTGCATTTTTTTGTTTGTTTATTTCTCTAATTTGCTCATCCCTTTTGCGACAGAGGCGGAGAGCAGATAGTATTCAGGGAAACTGAAGCCCGCGGCCACAGGGTGCTATGAGACGGTCACCCCACCCCCTCTCGCAGCCAGAGCAATCTCAGGCTGGGGTTCCGTCGGAGCTTTCTGGGCACCCCCTACATTGGTGCTCTATGAGGCATGATGCGGGGCGAGGACAAGAGGGTCCCTGAGCTGTGGGACAGGGCGTCGATCACCGTCCTCAGCCCACACACCCGCAGCCACAGAGCTGCCATGTAATTCCAGGCTCAATGGAAGGCTGCTCCTTTCCAGTCCGTGGCAGATTCGGGGACACCCCTCCCCACCTCCTGGTGGCTTCAGAGTCCGGGGGATAGACGGAGCACAGACCCCTGGCTCCTCGGGGCTCCCCGAGTCCCTCCTTCTAGCTGGAGGTCAGAGAGGCCCGCCAGGGCGCCATATTCCTGCCTGAGGGCAGTGTCCCCTGTCCCGGATCCCTTTGTCCCCTGGAGCCCAGCCCCTAGCCCTGGCCTCCACGAGCCTTCCCTGGCCCCACCGGTATGTGGAAGAGCCCATGGGGAAGATCATTGCCCCCAGTGTTCTGTTTCAGGTAGGATTCTCGGTAGCAGCTTAGGACGAACATCAGAAGGACACAGGGAGCAGGGGCTGAGACTCCTGCAGGTGTCCTTCGGGGCCTGCCAGGGGTGACTCAGCTCCACCCACACTCCTTCCGTGGGTAAGCTCTACTGATTGAGATTTCCGTTTGGCCCACAGGCCGGCCTCTCTGGTGAGTGGGCCGGCCACTGAGATGACCAGGACACCACCAACGGGGAGGCAGATTCCCAGATGGAAATGAGGGCGGCTGGGCAGCCAGGCACCCAAATGCCAGCGTCCATGGACACCTGGGGGCCTGGGGGCTCAGCCCTCCTGAGCCTGGCCAGGGCAGCCTGAGCGGATCCCGTCCGGACACCTGAGACGTGGTCTGGCTTTGGAGTGTCAGGTGCGGGGCCGACCCCTGTGCAGCCACAGGCTGGGGAAGCCACGTCGGCCCGCTGGCTCCGGAGAACGGCTCAGAATGAGTCCGGGCAGCACGTGCCTCCCAGTGAAGGTGAAGTGTGATTGCTGCAGAGCAGAAGGTGGGCCATGACCTGGGCCTGTTTCCGAGGTGGCTTCCCAGCGTACTGGGGACTGCTGGTTTTCAGAGGACTGTCCTAGGTGAGGGTGTGCCCCGCGGACATGCTCGATGCTTTCCCAGGTCAGCCAGAGGCGCTGCTGACTCGATGGCTGCAGATCTGTTCAGACACAAAGACAAAATCGCTCTTCTCCCTCTCTTCCCCTCCTCCCTCAAAGAAGCCCCTTTTGGGGGTGAATCTTGTCGGCCGTGCCTTTGAACCTGGACCCAGCTCAGGCCTGCGTCCCTTCCCGCCTCTGCTTCTAAACCTCCCGAGGCCCGCAGGGCGCAGCTCACATACAGGGGCCCCACCCGAGGCCAGCCCCTGCCTCCTCCTGGGCCCCCTTTCCTGTGGATCTCCTGCCTTCCCTACTTCCCTACACACCCAGCCACTGAGAGCAAGTGACTTGCTGCAAAAGCCTCTTTGGTCCCTGACCCGGGCCCCGGACAGGCAGCCCAGGGAGCATTGGCAGAAGCTGGACCAAAACAAGCCACTGAGGCAGTTGGGCAGCAAGCAGCACGGAATGGCGGCTTGGTTGTGGACCTTTAGACTAAACGTGGAGGTCACTTGCCAGGGAGGAAGAGAAAATGGGGTGTTAGCTAGGCAGTGTGAATTGGTGGAAGGGTGGAGCGTGATGAAGGAGCAGAACTTTTACCCTCCCCCTCCCATCCCCCTCCTGCTCCCCCGTTGCCCTCCCCCCTTTGCCTTCCCCCTCCCCCTTGCTGGTCATGCTTCTCCTCCATCACCCTCTTCCTCCCCAGCCAGGAGTCTCACTGGGGAACCAGAGGGTTAGAGCCCCGGGGTGAATATTCCAGATTCAAGACCCAGGGTGGCAGGGCACTGCCCACAGGAGAAATACTCAGGGGGTGAGCTACCCCAGGGTGAGGCAGCCTATGTGCTCCTGCTGTGGTCCAAACCCCAAGTAGAGTACGTGCCCCCCCAAGTCCAGTCCTTCCGTCTGTGAGGCCCACAAACTGTCGGGGACAGGCTGATGGCCAGTGGCATCTACCTATCACTGGAACTGCTGAAAGTCTCCAGGACGAGAGGCCTCCCTGTCTACCTGGCCCACGACTGGTGCTCAACAAATGTCAGAAGCTGTCTCTATCGCGTTACTCCCTTTGAAATCTTGTTCAAAACAACTGGAAAGCTGCAGAACTCTCAGCGGGTAAATCCAGAGGCGCTTCTTCGCCCGTTCTCAATGTGCCCGCGTGCCATGCTGATTTTTATCCCAAATCCTTGACCTGGCCTCGATCAGGGGTTCAGCACAGCGGGCGCAGCCCGTGCCCTGGCGCCCCACAGACTTGGTATCCTGTGCCACCGCTCCTGGCTCCACGGTCACGGGACAGGTTTGCAGGGTCTGTTTCCTCCCCACGGTGTCCCTCGCGCCCAGGACAGCATCTGATGCGTGAGGTGCTCCATACATGTTTGTCAGTTGAATGCAAGTTACGTGACATTGTGAAGTCTCAGTTTCTGCCACCGCAAACGGGACTTGTAACAGAATGTGCCTCAAGGGGGCAGGTGTGAGAATGAGATGAGATGATGCAGGACCAGCGAGCGCCTAGCACGCAGCCTGGGAAAAGCTACCGCGGGGAACAGACTTGTGATGCGTGGACAGGTCGTGCTCGATGAGCACGTGGCTCTCGGGGAACTGGAATTCTCAGGTGAACAGAGCCATCCTTTCTGCAAAGCACAGAATTTTACTTCTCCATCTAAACCTCTGGAAAGTAGCTGTTAAAACAAAATCCAGCAGGTCTTGGCAAAAACAAAAAACAAAAACAAACAAAAAACAAAAAACAAAAAAAAAAACAAGAAAACCCTGAGCACATCAGAGAGAACGCAGAGGCAACTTTGGATGGATTCTTGGGCCCAGACTTGAGGACACGGCCCGCCACCCGAAGTCTGGCTTTGGGGCATTCACTGGGGGGGTCCCGCGCTCTGGCGCCCCACGGGGCTGTGCCTTCCCTCCTCCTAACAGTTTAGGAAAAGCAAGCCAGTCCAGAGCTGTTCTCACCGCCAATACTGAAATTGCCCTCGGAAACTTGCCACGGGCTGCTAAGCCAAGTGATAGAAAGAAAATTGAGAGTTTATATATATTTTTAAATAAAGGAATTCTAATTCCAATAAAAAATAATGTCCTTCCACGGCCAATTGCCACTTCCCCGCTTTCTTCTTCTCTTTTTAATACAAATTTTTATTGCACACATTAGGTTAACCAGACCTAAGCACAGCCTCTCTCGGAGACGCCGAGTCACTCGAGGGGAACCGCTGCAGGCTCCTGCCTGGATTTTGAATCAGGAGGCCCCTGGGGAAGGAGAGAGTTCACACGGCTTCCCAGGAAAGCGACTGGGCAGGTCTTCTGATCAGAGCTCTGGGGGGTGCGTTTGTCCCTGAAGAGAGTAAAAATCTTGTTCACACTTTTTAACGTAAGGGATTCTGGTTTTAATTGTATAGAGGCCATTGCAAGCCCTGCCCTCTGGTCGCAGATTGAATCCCCAAGATCCAATGCCTGGAGGAAGTTTGAGGGACGCGGGACAGGGCTCCGTGGTGCTGGCTGCATGTACTTTTCACTGGAACGTTCTCTCCGCACGAGTCAGACGGGTCCGATCCTCATACTGCTACTTCGTGTATGAACCTCAGGCAAATTAGTTAACATCTCTGCATCTCGGCTTCATTATGTATCAAATATGGAGCAATAAACCCTGCCCCAGCGTATGTAGAGAAGATCAGAGTATATAATATATACAAAATCTAGAGCACGAGCCTGGACCTGCTGATGCTCAGTATGTGGTGGTTATGATAAGATTATGATGCCAATGGTCATATAATGCTCAGAATGTTGTCCGTAGCAGACCCCACATTTTTCCATCTGTCAAACCAGCAGTAAGTGCCAGATGGGGGTAGGTAAGTTCAAAAGGGTTTACTGGCTAGCTAATGCTAAATAACAACCAGCCTCAAAACTCAGTGGCTTAAAATGACAATCTTTTATTATTTACAGCTCATGAATCAAGGCTGGGGATTGGGTGAACTCCACTGGGCTTAGCTGAAGTTGGCAGAGTGTGGTCACGGATCTGTCATTGGCTGCTGGTTGATGATGTAGGCTGGCCTCTCTAGGGCTACTGGGCCACCCCAGTAGTGCAAGCGAGATCAAACAGAAACATGCCAGTCCCCTTAGAACTAGGTTTAGAACTGGTGTCCTGTCATATCTGCCATAGGCTCTTGACCAAAGCAAGCCCCAGATTCAAGGGGTAGAGAGATCGACTCCACCTCTTTAGTGGGAGAAACTACCAAGTCACCAAACAACAAGTATGGACACGGAAAGGCACGAAGAACTGAGGCCACCTATGTGGCCAGCCTGTCCCCGACAGTTTGTGGGCCTCAGCAAAAGGCGAGGAGGACGCCCTAGGAAAACTTGGGCTTCCAGGGATCAGTCATGAAGGAATCACGGAGAGGGCCTGGGTGCTACCAGCCTCCGCTCCCCCACGGGGGCCTTTCCTGGGGCTCCTGGATGCCACCGGGGCAGCTCACAGGACCCCAGCTGCACAGGGGCTGCAACTGTGGCTGAACCAGAGAGCTGGGTGCAGGCCAAGGAGACGCGGGGACAGAGTGCGCAGCCCCCAGGACAGGAGAAGGGGGCTCCGGGTACCTGACTGTAGTCACACCGAATAGCCCTGAGTCTTTTCTCTCTCTGGGCCTCCATCTCTGCCTCCACACACAGACAGAGCCTCCCCCAGGGCCCTAACCACGGTGTCGTGCAAAGGGCCAACAGTCTGGCTACCCCTGTCTCCCAGCTCCCACCTCCTCCAGTGGAGAGCCTGCTTCTCTCTGGTCATTCATCGATGAGGATTGCACTCCCTCAAGGGGATGGTAAGTGACACCGCCAGAGCCTCCTTTTGTACCCAGCAGCCTTTGTCCACTGACCTAACCAAAGCCAGGACAGCTGGCTCACGTGGGCCCTGGAGGACTTGAAGGGATCAAAATGGGGGTGAACCCGCAGAGCAACTGAAGGAGGCTGAGGGCTGTGAGGCGGGCATGTGGGTGCTGGCTGAGGCTCTGCCTTGCACGGGATGAAGGCACCTGCAGCACTGGGGGGCCTTCCGAGTTCTTGTCTAAGAGTTGGCAAGGAAAAGTGAGCCAGTCCAGAGCTGTGTGACACTCAGAGGTCACTTTCCCTCTCTGAGCCTCACGCCTGAAAATGGGGAGCATTATATCACCCCCTCTTAGAGCTGGTGGGAGGACCCAAGGACCAAATGAGCCCACAGCTCTGGGCACAGCACCAGGCACAGAGGAAGCCCCCCTAGGGTGGTAGACGAAACCATTCCCAGCCAAGCAAAGATGAGGTAGAAACCCAACAGCTCCCTGGGCCTGTCTTGTCTACTCTGGGAACAGCTCAGCGTGTTTTGTAGATCTGCACTTTGGGTTTTGTTTTTGTTTTTGTTTTTGTTTTAGAGAGAGAGCAAGCTGGAGTGGGGGTGGGGGAAGGGCAGAGGGAGAGGGAGAGAGAGAGTCTTAGCAGGCCCCACTTCCAGTGTGGAGCCCAATGCAGGGGCTCACAACCCTGAGATCATGACCTGAGCCGAAATCAAGAGTCAGATGCTTAACTGAGCCACCCAGGCGTCCCTGGGGGTCTTTCTTAAATCTCGTTCCTGTGCTTGCCCCTGGATCAACTCTCTGCCGCCAGAAAGACCTAACAAAGGCAGGGGTTTTATTTTGTTCTCTTGTTCTAGATGCCAAGGATGATGCCTAGCATGTGGGAGGCCAGGGGCTGAACACAGGAGTCTATAATATGACTCTGTGAGTTGCAAAGGTATCAGCTCCTCTAACCTCATAAGGATCCTCCAAGGCAGACAGTATCATAATCCCATTTTACAGATGGACATAGTTGAGGCTCAATGAGCTGAAGTAACTTGCCTGGAGCCACGCAGCCAATGGAACCAAGAGTGGAACATGGTCCCCTAGTCTGGGTCCAGTCCTCCTTCCCAGTACCTCCCAGCTGTGTGGCACTAAGTGGTGGCTTGAGTCACGCCTGCCCTCCAGGGAACGAGGCCAAGCATCTTTCCAGGGTTGCCCACTGTCCAGACAGGAGGACTTTGGGTGGCAGTTTTTTCAGGACCCAGGAAATCAGGATGAGAGCAGGTGGTTGTGGACAGTGCTCCAGACACTCCCAACGAGCTCATCCCGTAGGGACTGTCATGATCACAGGGAGCTAATGACAAGGCCAGGGTGGAAGACCCAGACTGTGGTGCCCTGCTGGGTACCCACCATGAATCACACACTTTGTCTTAGGGGCATTTCCATTTTCACAAATTCCAAAACTAAAATATGTCTTTTCTCTTACCTGGAGCAGATGTTAATTTGCAGTGCAGAAGCCTCCATTTGTCGATGATTTTCCATTATCCTTATAATTGCCCCCGCATATAGTGCTCGATAAAGTTATAAACCTGTCCTCTGGGAACACCAAGTCAATAACAGGGTTATTGATTAGGTGGTGAAAATAGTCTCTGGCGCTCTCAAGTTGGGGCGGCCTGCCTGGCTGCCCATTAGGAAGGCTCACTGGGGACTCATGGGAACGAGGCCACGGTGGCAGCTCTACACGGGGCCCTGGGTCTCCTTGGGTCTCCAGGCAGAGCTGGGGAGGGCGGTAGCCCTCAGTTAGCAGGTTTTTACTAGAGATGAGCTGGGGAGACAATGTGGACACCAGGGGGCTTTTCCAGGCATCTGTTAGCACCCTACAAAGTGCTTCAGGCCACTTTGCCGAGAGCAGTCGATCATTCTAGGTTGTTTGGCAAAGACAACCCACCTGGGTGTGAATCCTGATTCCTGTACTTTCCAGCTGTGTGCCCTTGGGCAAGCCACTTCACCTCCCTAAGTCCGGGGCTCCTGGTACATAAAACAGAGACGATCAAAAACCTTTGCTTACCTCCCAGGAGGGTAGGGAGGGGTTAAATGAAACCAACCAAGTAAAAGGCTAAACACATTGTGGACACTGAATACCACTGAGTAAGCGTCAGCTATTGTTGCTGGTTCTTGGAAACGCTGAATTCTCCAGGTTACAGCTTTATGCCGTCTGTCTTCCCGGTGCGAGAGGTCAGTAACTGACATGTTAACTAACATTTACTGAGTACTTACCAGGCAGCAGGCGCCAAGCTGGGCACCGAGGAACAAAGCTGAACAAGATATGGTCCCTGCCTTCAAGGAGCTCCCAGCTGACTTGGGGTCACGGGCACGAAGCACATCATTGCCATAAAGCATGCTTGATGCCCCATCCAGGCAAGCCGGGATCTGGGGAACCGCAGGAAGCAGGGAACGGCAGATATGTGGGACTCCCAGGCAGGAATAAGCAGAGCGTGTCGAGTGCCTGCTATTTACATTAGTGTTAGTATTATTATTACCACTACTATTTTGCAGAGATAGAACCACGTCTCTGAGAGGCCAGGTTACATGACAAGTAAAGGAAGGAGGGAGCTTTGACCTAGGGTGACCAACAATCCCGCTTTGCCTGGGACTTTCAGCATCAAAACCAGGAAAGTTCCAGACAAACCAGGTCAAGTCGCTCACCCTACTTAGAGCTATGCCTGCATTTCTGGTCTTCTCGTGGCACCCCCGACCTGAAGCCTGCTGTCCAGCTAGCTGGTGGCTCGAGGCCCAGCTCAGGGGCTCTGTTCTTCCCGCTGCTCTGAGGCACACCTACTGTACTTACGCATCCTCGGAGATCCTTCCGCACCTTCGCCCACCTGATCCTCACATCTGCGCCGGGTGGGCGAGGCGATGCAGGGTCATCACGGTGATTATGGGACAAGGAGGAAGCTGTAACCTGTCAATGGTCACAGCGCTGGGACGGGCAGAATGGGCACCCGGAGTCTGCACTCTTGCCCGCTTGTCCTTGCTCTGTCTTTGGCGATGTGAACTCCAGAAGAAACACAAGTTTCTCTTTAGGTGTGAGTGTGGTGCCGACCTCCGGGTTCCCCTCAAGTTGCTCACTCAGCACTCAACTGGCCTGTGAGGGAGTCAATGAGATAGAGAGCTGGTAGGTGGGCCACTCGGGGTGTTGGTGGAACAGAAGCAAAGGAAATAAACAGAGCGGCACCTGGGGGGCTCAGTCGGTTAAGCGTCTGCCTTCGACTCAGGTCATGATCTCAGGGTCCTGGGATCGAGCCCCAAGTTGGGCTCTCTGCTCTTTTCTCTCTCTCAAATAAATAAATATTCTTAAAAAAAAAAAAAAAAGAAAGAAAATAAACAGAAATGAGTTCCTCTGTGTGCCTGGTGGGAGCCAGGCCTCCTCAGGGCCCTTCTCTTCCACGCTGATTCACTGTTATGACCCATACCTTGCTCTAGGCAACACCCGACATTGTGGAAGTTACACTTAGGAGTTTGCTAGATGATACACTTATTTCCAGGGCGCCCTTGGACCCATGGCTCTCAGAATCACCCTTAGAGCAAGTGGCTTCTCTGGGACCCCCTATCAGAAGGCATCTCCATCAGCAAGGCACTGATGATGCCCGCCTAGCCTTCAGTACCCTCCTCTACTCCCATAAAGCAGCAAATACCTCTCAACTCGGACTCATAGGCATCCCAGCAGGATGGGACCCTCAGCTGTACCATCGTTTGACAGGTGGACATTAAATTCTATCTTGTCCCTTTCAGTTTCCTGGTCACCTCCCAAACGCATCATGTCAAGGGGCAAAGGGCTGGAGGGTGCATGGCACTCCCCTCTTCCATCCCTCTCAATTAAATGCACAGCTTCTTACTTGCTGAGGTCCCTGAGGAGGATTTGGCACTCTGGGCCCTAGGCAGCAGGGCACCTGCAAACTTGAGCGCACATGGGCACCCCCATTGAGTGCACATCGACACCCCCCAGAGGGCTCACCACGCAGACTACGAGAGCCCCACCCCCACGGTTCCTGAATTAGTAGGTCTGGGTGGGGGCCAAGTTCCCAGGTGGTGCTGTTGGGCTGATCAGGAACTATACTTTGAGAATCACCCATCTAGTCAATCCATGAAACATTTCTTCCCCTCTTTGGGACCTCACTTTCCTCAGCTGGGAACAGGTGTCGACACTGACCCAGCAGGAGCATGAGTGGGGTTACAGGAGGTAACAGAGGAAAAGGGCATCTTCTCGCATCTAGTACTTGGTAAAGTTTCAACCTTCCTGAAGGTCCCTCCTTCCTGGGTCCCGAAGGTTTTCTTCCCACAACTGAGTTGTAAGGTAGGTCCAAGGTCTTCTTGGTCCAACGCTCAATTTTAGTGGATGGAAGATGACTGTAGGGCCCCGAACCCTGGGCTCATCGCCATGCAGAGAAGACCGTGAGATCCTGCAAAAATGGCAGGTGAATTTCTGTGAGGCCACACACCCTAGACGGGCTCTCTGAGTCTCCTTCCTCGGGGTCCTCCCTGGGGCGCACCAGCAGAAACTGCTATCGGCAAACACAATCTTTTCTCCATGGCCAGCGCGGGGTTAAATCATGCTAATAAAAGCTCCCACCTCTGCCTCCTCTCTGGTTTTCTCTCTCTTGCCTGCTCCCACCCCTCCCCCAGTCCTGCTTTCTCTCCCAGTGCAAGTTTAATAAGCCAGTATCAAAACCATCTAGGCCTGGGAGCTTTCAGATTTAAGACTTTTAAATGTGAAGCACCTCATTATATCCGACTATTTTCAATAAAAAAGACCTGATAAGCCATTGATATGACACCAGTTATCAGTGGGACTTGTTTGACGTCGATTTGAAATGTGCACTGCTTGCTTTTTGGGGTAATGGAATCAAACACTTAGAACCGCGCGGTGCTAGTAGATCACTTTTCAAGTAAGAACATTAAAATGGAGAAGGACCCTGTTTGGGGGTTTTATAAAAAGAAAGCACTATTGTACAGTATGGCATATAGCAGTGGCTACATGGACAATTGACTTCCTTCCTATTAATCAACTACAATGTTTACCTTCTTACTCCAACCATTTCCAAACCATTAAAACTAAGAGGATTAGCATCGCATTTCTGCCGGGGTGTACTTTTATTTCAGCAAATACTACTTTCGCCCTCGGAGGAGATTAAAGGCATAAAAGAAATGGTTTCTTTATTGGGCACACTGTGTCACACAGGTTAAAAAAAAAAAAAATTATCTGGTTTAAAAGAAGACAGCATCCTTGCCCAGTACAAGCCAATTGCAAAAAGAGTTAAATTTCAGGACAAACCACATAAATTGTGAAGAATAACCCAATGTCAAGACCGAGTACTTCTTGCCATGTAAATAGTGCTGATGAGGGAGTCATTTAGAACCAGCAGAGAAGTGATTACCTTCACTCTGATTAGATTTGAAAAGAGCCATATGTCTCTAACGGAGCTTTTAAAAATATGTAAACATTACAGTTTGAATAGGATGAGTTATTCTTAGGTGGATTTGCCTATATATGTAAATCCTGAGAATTTTTAAGAGGTAATGTTTCTCCCTTCTTTCTTTTAGAAATGTTTGAATTTTGCATAAAGCCAACTTGCAAAATGCATCCTTTCACGCTTCCCTTATCAAAAGCACGTATTAAAAACAAGCATTCTCTGTGTCTTAAGTTTATTATTACACAGCTCATAGTTATCTCAAAGGCCTAGGTCAGGGGTTTGCAAAGAGTGCTCTCTGCACCAGCAGCATAAACATCCCCAGGAAAACTTGTCAGAAATGCAATATCTCAAACCCATCCCAGACCAACTGAATCAGAAAGTCCAAGGGCAGAACCGGGCAAATCTCCTGCAGAGGATTCTGATGCAGTCCGAACATTGAGAACCACTGGTCTAGGGCTAAAGCCTTCATTTGACAAGAAAGGCCTAGAAGCAGATATGAACTTGCCCAAGGGATCACACATCGTGTTAGTAACAGAGCCAGAGCTAAAATCAGTACAGAGTGAATAGGGAATAAAATGCAGGTGAGTCTCCCTTCATCAAGAGAGTGAACACACTGATAGGCAAAAAATAAATGAATGAAGTTTGGAAAGAAGGGACAGCAAGAGACTATTGCTGAACATGATTATTAATAGTGGCTTTATTGGTAATTGTTCAAAACTGGAAACAACCCAAATGTTCATCAATACATGACAGGATGAACAAATGGTGGCTCACCTAGATAATGGAATACTACTAAGCAATTAATAGGATTAACATGATACAACATGGATGGTTCTCAAAATAATTATGCTAGACAAATAAACCAGAGACCAGACAAATAAGAATTCATACTGTATGATTCCAAATTAAATTCTAGAAAACGAAAACGAATCTACAGTGACAGAAAGCAGATCAATGAGGAGGGTTTGGAAGGGTTGGGAAGGGGTGGGAGGGAGATACTGGAAAAGAGCCCAAGGTAAATTCTTGGGGTTGGGTAATATACTCAGTATCTTGATTGTGCTGAAAGTTTCACAGGCATACACATACATCACACCTTTTCAAATTGTACATTTTAAACGTGTGGTTTTTGGTATGCCAATTATACTTCAATAAAGACTTTTAAGAAAAACTCTGCAAAGGATTTGCAAGAAAGAGGGTACAGCAAACCCCCCCTTATCCGTGGGGGATAAGTTCCTAGACCCCCAGGGGATGCCTGAAACCGTGAATATTATCAAACTCTGTATATGCCTTTTCCTATATATACATACCTCTGATAAAGTCTAATTTGTAAATGAGGCGCAGGAAGAGATGAACAGCAATGACTAATGATAAAATAGAATAATTTTAACATACAGTATGATAAAAGTTATATGAACGTGGTCTCTATCCCAAAATATCTTACTGTCCTGCGCTTGTGTGGTGATGTGAGCTGATAAAATGAAGGGACGTGAATGATGTAGGCATCGTGATGGGGCGTGAGGCTACTCCTGACCTGACCACGCTCGAGGAGCGCCATCTGCTTCCAGACTGAGGCTGACCTCGGGTGACTGAGACCGTGGACAGTGAAGCCGCGGATAACAAGGGACTGCTGCCTAAGACACCGCGGGTAAGGGGGGACTGTGGTACGATAGTTTTGGGGCTGGATACGCAATAATTGTTCATTTTTTACTGACAATTAGGCTCTACCTCGTTCTATAAAGAATTTTAAGGCAGTCGCCAGCAATTGGATCTCTTTGCAGTTGCCTTTTTCTCTGACAACTAACACTGCGGTACCCCTCTGACCATAGAGCTTTTCTTTTGCATCCATGTTACGTTCTTGGGGTACATTCCCAGAGGGGGCACTACTGATTTAATGGATGTAAACGCTTGATATATTGCTAAATTGTGTCTCCAAAGAAAAAGCTGGGCCAGTTTGTACCAGGATAAGAGTTTCCATGTCTCTGAGCCCTTGCCAAGTTCAGAATTCTCATTTTAAAATGCAACTTGAGGGCACCTGGGTGGCTCAGTCATTAAGCGTCTGCCTTCGGCTCGGGTCATGATCCCAGGGTCCTGGGAATCGAGTCCCACATTGGGCTCCCTGCTCGGCGGGAGGCCTGCTTCTCCCTCTGCCACTCCCCCTGCTTGTGTTCCCTCTCTCGCTGTGTCTCTCTCTGTCAAATAAATGAATAAAATCTTTAAAAATAAACAAATAAATAAAATAAAGTGCAACTTGACATGTTAAAATGTATTTCTCTGATGTTTTAATTTTTATTTATTTGATTTTTTAAAGTAAATTTAAATATTTTTTTCAAATGTGTGCTACTCATCTGTAATTGGGGGGTGTGGATAGTTTTTTTTTTTTTTTAGCCAATTATCAATATTATGGTGATTCTTTACCAGTTTGAAGGAATTTACAATATATTAAATCTAGTTACCTCATGTCATACTTTGGGACTACTTTGCTTACATAGTTTGGGTTTGGGGTTTGTTTTGGGGGGGTTTTTTGGTCTGTTTTATTGGATTTTCGCCATACAGAAATTTTACTTTCCTGGTGTTGTTAAATTTCTTGATCGGAATCTTTCATTACTTTGAATTAATTAATCCTTCATTGCTACTTAAAATGTTTGATAGATGTTCTTCTGTAATTCTAGTTGCTTTTTAGGATGTGGTTGGCAAAAGACATTTTAACTCTTTAATCCCTGTGGGATTCACGTAGGCATATAGTGATTCTAGGTTTCACAACGCGATTTCCCTGAATCAACAGCCCAAGCCTTATCTCCGCATAATTCCTACAGAAAGGGAGTCCTAGGTGATGTCTGGGGAAAGGGAGTGAAAGCAGGTCACAGTGGAAGAGCAGGAATAGAAGCCCAGCTGCAGAAGGTTCTGTGAGGCACCGCAAGCTGGTCACCCATCACAAAGGGTACCGGGGAGACAGGCTGGGCTCTAGATCAAAGCTACTTGCTTGAGCATCTTAAATCTTCTTTATAGGCCTTTTCATTTGGCATTTTCATTTGCAAGAGAAAGCTTCAGTGATGTTCAGAGAAAGACCGCGATTTAAGAAAAATAGCATAAGGAAGAAAGGGACGTTGGACAGGGAAGCAAGCTCACTGGTGTAAGAAAGGTGGGTTGCTCCCCAAGACCTCAACATGTAGTCAAGGTCCCTGTAGGGATTCAAGGTCCCCTGTTAACTCTGCAGGTTTAACTGCATGAAGCAGAAAAGCCCAGAAACGAGTTTGTTTGTCTCATATGAAGTAAATCCAGAGGTGGGAGTCCAGGGCCCCCAGTCAAGGGTAGCTCAGTAAAATCCGCAGGGACTCAGGCTCCTGCTGGCTCTCCTCTCCCAGGTTCCCAGAGGGTGGTGCAGTCCTTCTGGTCCCAAATGGCTTCTGGAGCTCTGCACTGCAGGCAGCAGGAAGCAGGAGGGTTGAGAAAGCGAACCGCGGCATGCCCCCTCCCTTTTCAGACTTCCTGGAAATCCTAGGTCTTCTTGGCCAGAATGCATGGCATGGCCACACCAGCGAGGAGGCTGGAAACTTCTGTTGGTGGATACCTGCCGCTGCACCCCACCTCAGGCAAACCCTCCCCTTCCCTGGGCCTCGCCTTTCGTCATTATCAAATGAATGCGTTATACCAGCTGATCGCCAAGGGTCTTTCGAGTCGAGGATCTCTTTACCGTACGGTCGGTTCTTCGAGGGCAGGTCATACCTTCTGAGACATGCGTGTTTCCTTCCCCAACCCCCCAGTGAGCCACCTATCTCACTAATCTCTCAGAGCCTTGGTATCTTCAGGTGTAAGATGAGACAGTTACACCTGCCCAGCTAGTTGCTTGGAGGACTAAGTCAAAGAATTCATGTGGATCACCCAACACACACCCAGAGGGGAGACAGAGGAAGCTCCTTCTGTGCAGCACAACAAAGAAAGGCATTCCTCCTGGTCTCCTGGCAGGCCGCCTTTCCTATTAACATGATTAAAATACTCTAAACACTGTTTCAGTTGGCCAAGCTGAACCTACTGAAGGAAGAAATTAAAATATGTCCACAGATGTTGAAGGAAATCCTTCTGAGGTTCTAGAAGGGTGGCTTATTACTTCCCAAGCTAAGAGCCTGGAGGGAAACTGGGTATTTAGGTTTCAAAAGGCCAGAAAGTCTACCGTCTGTTCCCACAGTGCTCTCTACTCCAAGAGTCGACAAATTCATGCCTCAAATGCCCAGTGTGCCTTTGCTTTCAAAGTAAACTTTTCACAAGAGAGAGCCCTTCTCCAAACAAAACTATAGAAGAGAAATAAGAGTTAGCTGTATCTTGCCCAGCCTGTCGGAGGTCTGGGGTACAAATTCTTTGCCCCTCTCCTCCGACTGGTAGACGACAGACCCAAGGGGCCAACCGGCATCCAAACATCTGAGTTATCAACTATACCAGATAACTCCCCAAGAACTCCCCAGGCTGGACTCAGGAATACAGCAGGCACACCCCTTCCTGTCCCACATTTTAGATAGGACAGTGAAGCCGGCAAACCTGACCTCTTCAAGCAGATTGAGGGGCAGAAGCTGGAGAAGAGAGGCCCCCTTTAGCAGGCTCTAATGCCCCAGGTGCCCGAGCAGACAAAAGAGACAAAAAGAACAGGAAGCAGAAAAAGCTAGCGCCCACCCAAATGCTTCAGTATGGGCCGCCTCTGGGAATGGCCCACGGCTGTCAGGGTGTCATTAATACCACTGGCCACTGCTGCTCCCAGGAGGGGGAAGGAGAAGAAACCAGAGACGCTGACACCTGTCCTCCACCCTGAGCTGCCATGGCGGAGGGTGTCAGAAGTCCCCTTCTATGGAGATGGGAGGACAGGCTCTAAAAGCTCCCACACCCATCTTTCCTGCAGCAACGGGCCTTGCTCTGACTCTCTGGGGCTTAGCGAAGCTTGATGTGACAAGCAGTTATGTGGTGGGAAGAGACCCAGAGCTGGCAGGCAGTTGGATGCCCTGTGTGAGTTCAAGCACGCTCTCAGCCCAAACATGGCAGGAGTCAACCCAACTCCAAATTAATACCAGGTTTGTGTTTCAAAACAAAAAAGAAAACCAATATGAAATCACGAACAACGGTCAAGCACCAGCAAGTGTGGTACAAGGAACACGTGTTACTCAACGATCGTGGCCCAAGGACAGCAGAATAATGAGTCCCTAAAAATCCACCTAAAAATGAAACAAGGTTTTTGTGCGATGCTAATCAGGCTCACTTACCTAAAAGTCATGGATCGAGTGAGAGGAGCCGCTCAGCCGTGCAGCTCGAGCCTTCTGCAAGTGGCCCGAGAGGGCATCCGGCCACACTCACCTCCTTGCGTGTCACAGAGCCTGTGCCTTCCCGTGCCTCACTGTGGCACGCCACGTTCGTCCCCTCGGCCACCAGAACAGGCATGTCCCACGCGAGGCCGCCCCTTCCTCCTGGGTTCTGAAGGAGCAGACATGGGGGTCAGAGTCCTACATGTAACGTGAGCAGAGCACACCACTGTTGTTACAAGCCATGGAGATTTTGGGGTATGCATTAGGGTGGGCAAGCTAGGGTTGACCCTAGGGCTCCTGGTAGACCACAGAAGGGTCCCTGGCTAAATCCTCATTCGCAGATGTTCGAAAGAGCACTGGATTTGGAGTCAGAAGACCTGGGTTCAAGACTTGGTTCAGCGCTTTCTTAGCTTACGACTTGCATCAGTCACCTTAACCGCATTGAGCCCTGGGCTTTGTCATCTGAAACAGTTCTCAGCAAGGTCCCTAGTGGCCTCGGGTCACTCAAACCAACAGGCATCATCTCTCCTCTCTGCCACACCCAAAGCCACCCATCACTTCCTCCTGGGACCCCTCTCACCTCTCCCTCACGGGATAATACGCATCCACTACCGCCTCTGTCTCTGGCATTCTAGTTCCTTTGCCAGCTCCCCACAACATCTCTGCAACCCACTGTCCTCTCACAGCTGGCCTGCCCTGCCTTACTCTAGGCTACCATCTCTGCTCATCAGGACCTTGGCAATGGTCTCCAACTGGTCCACCCACTCCCCTCCTGCCTTCCTCCAATCAGGAGTCCACTCTGCCGTGGCAGCAATCTTTTGGAAATGGAAATATAATTGTGTCATTGCCTGGCTTAAAATCCTGCAACAGCTGCCCCTGTTTCTGGGGGTAAAGACAAAACTCCCCTGTCTGTCTGTTCTGCCTCTCTTCTCCTGCCTCCCTGGCTGTCCCGTTGTACCTCACATGTGTTCTCTCTGCCCCAGGACCTTTACATAGCCCATTCTCCCACCCTGGAATGATCTTCCCTCCCCTCTTTGCCTAGTTACATCCCACTCAGTCTCCAGACTTTAGTTCAGAGTCTGCTCTGAAGGGAAGCTTCCTCTGATCTCTCGGAGGTGGGAGCAAATGAGAGGACAGATTTCCCCTTTTCTGTGACGATTAACCTGCTGATCTGCATGCTTGTTTAATGTCTCTCCTCTCTTAGTCCCTTGAGGGCAGCCTTCAGTCTTTATTTCTTGCCCACGGTTCTATCTTTAACCTCCTAGCAGATCGGATGGCATAAAGTAGGTGCTCGGTAAATACTTGGTAGGGAGAAAATAAATGAAATTGAGGTAAATACTTACCACATCGGACTGTGGGAACCTCTAAGTGAGACACAATTTTGCTTAAACATAGGGCTTCTTCCCTAAACCAAGATCAGAAGCTGGCCTTGTTCCTCTTTGTATTCTCGGGCCTCAGCCAGGACCCGGCATTTAAACCCTGGCGATCAGACGTCGTATGTGCGAGTGCTCCCACCATATGTTTGTAAGTCATTAAAACCGGTGTCCAGGTAAACTCGGAATGGAAATACTGATCGGAGAAGTAGTGTGGCTTCGGGAAAAGCTTTGGAATGGCAGACCCCTCGGAAGTCCCGCCTTGGCCACCGAGCAGCTGTGTGACTATGGTGGGGTGCTTTCCCTCTCTGAGCCCCCCCCCCCCGGAATTCCGGAGCCAGAAAGAGATTCTTCAATGTTCCTGATTGTTCATGAGCCAGAGAAGCCCATCTCTGGGTCCTTATGTCCCCCTAACGGAATCAAATTTCTCCAAAGTCTGCTTGCCCTTCCAGAGCCACACCCCCCCGGTAATGTCCAGGTGGAAACAGACCCATCTGGATCCCTTCTTGAACCACAGCAGTCAGCCCTCCGTGGAGCCTGGTGTGGGAGGCAGGAGCCGGCAGCCCACGGGCACATTTCCTACGATACTCAGGGTCCCCTTCCTGAAAGGTTGCTCCTGCATTGATAGCCCCTACAGAGCTCCTCCCCGGAGTCACATTAGGTTCCAGGTGGCATCCAGTGAACGGGTGCCTATTTTGTCCTCTCTGCCCCCTCCCAAACCCAAGAACACTGAGCGTGGACGACAAATGACACACAGGCAGGCAGAGAGGCCCAGAGCCACATAGACATCAAGAGGTTTTATAACCTAAGGGCGACCTCCAGCTCTGGCTGGAAGAGGCTCAGAGGAGAGATTAATAAAGACAAGAATACTAACAGAAATAATAATAGCAGACTGATTCACTGCATGCTGCGTGCATCTAACGCTTCCAAGCAGCATCTCATTTAATCTTCCCTGCAATCCTATAATTGCAAAAATAAACCCAAATTATTTGCATCCACATTTAACAGAGAGAACAATCTCAGTCGTGCAACTGGCCCATGGTCACTCAGTAACGATGTGCTGAACGTGTGGACTCACACCCGGGGGAGTTGGTCCCAAGCAGAACCACCTTAAGGTTAGAACGTCACTGGTGACTCATGCGTGGATCACACATGCGTGCACACACTCATTCATCTCACTGTTGAGAAGCCCACTCTGTCCCGGGCTCCGAACGAGGTGCTGGGCAGACAAGGGTGCCCAAAACCTAGTCCTATAGTCTAGTGGGGAAAACAGTGACGCATAATCCAACAAATAAATGAAGAATCATTAACTGGTATGCCGCAAGAGGAGGAGGCAAGGGGTCCTGGATTAGTGGGGTGGAGAAGGCGGTAGTTGGGGAAATTTCTCCCGGAAAGGACCCCCGGACAGCACAGTTTGCTCAGAGAACACCAACACCTGGGGTCCACCGGGGGAGCAGGCAACCAGCGTTGCTGTGGCACAAAGGTACCAGGGGCTGTCCGGGCAGGAGCGGGCGGGGGCAGAGAGAACAGGCAGAGCCAGTGAGCTGAGCCTGACAAGTCCCTGATTTTGCCCAAATGATAACCTGCTGAAGGAAATGATCTCCCAGGCCCCCGGACCTCTCGTCTAATTGCAAACCACGCGACCGTAGCCACAGCAAGATCTGCAGATAACGAGCAGTGTCATCGCCTCCACGACCACTGCTGGCGCCCGCCCCGCTCGGTGCCCTGACGCAGGAGGCACCTGTCCACCTTGCAGAGGACACCTGCCCGCTCGGGGCTCGGCACCTAGGTCCTTGTGACCGTCAGAGAGCCGGGGAACCCAGCAGGGGACTCGAGTCGTGGGCAGGCACCTGTCCCGTCCCCAGCATTCAGGTCCCCCAGGACCGTGGGCAGAGGATACAGCAACATTGCCTGTGGGGCAAGGTCCTTGGAGACACGTCCCGATTGTTGAGAATCGCAGAATTGTCCCGAAGAGTCCCAGGGTTGGGGATCAAAGCAAGTGGAGTTTCCGAGAGGGCGTGACACCGCTTTCGGATTTCATTGTAGAAGGTAAAAACAGGTCAGACTAAATACTTCCTTTGCCCTCCACCACAGCACCTCCCCCATCCATCACAAATAGGCTTAGCCTCCCCACGGTGCAGGTTGTGGACCTAAAGCGAGGCAGGCTAGTGATGGTGAGAACTGGGGCTTTGGGGACACAAACTGGTTGCTCCTTATGCCGAGAGCCCACATTTCAACAGGAAGGAGAACGCCCTTTCCTCTGCACCCCTTTTTATAACTTTTGATTTCCTGATTCCACAAGAAATATATGTGTAGTACAAGAAAATGAGAAAGAGATGAGCAAAACAAAAGAAAACAGAATCACCAGTAATCTCGCCGTTGAGGGAAAACACCTGTGATGCGCTGACCTCCCTCCAGGCCAGTTCATGTGCATGCACGTGTTCAGCTGCATGCAGGCACACCCGTATTCACAAAAATGGATCACACTCTACACGCTATTTTGTAGCTTGCCCTGTAAACGTTTTCATGCCCTGGAATATACTTCTGCAATATCCTTTTCGTGACTGCATAATCGTCTAATGAATATCTCTGCCACAATTTATTCAATGGATTCCCTGTTACTGGGCATCTAAGTTCTTTCTGATATTTCTTATTAAAAGAACCCCACAAGGAGCAACCTTGAAGCTAAATATGCATATGCATTCCGAGCACTTTTTGAAGAGCCCAAAGGTTCAGCTGCAAATTGCATTAATCAATGATGAATGGGGTGCTGGAATGGGAAAAGAAGGGGGAGCAATGCCTGTCTGCATTTAGAATCACAATCAGGGGATCTGTATCAGAGAATGGGGGGGGTTCTAATGGAGAGATTTCTTGATTTTGAAGCTATTATTAATTCCCAAAAGAATTTCAGGAAAGAATGACAGAAAGTTGTTGTCAGGAGTGTTTAGCTCTTCTTGGATAAATGCCCGTATTACTTCCCTATTTGAGAACTGTCCTTAGTTGACAGTTTCTACCTCCATAAAATTGCTAAGGATTAATCCAGAGGCACTGGGAAGGAGAAATCGTGCAAAACATCCTAGGTCAGGCTGAGTGTGAACCCCAAGTACCGCAAGCTTTGACCCCCCAATAAAATCAGAGCTAACAATGGATTCATTTTCACTTATAAAAAGTCCTCCTTGGTTCCTCTGCCTTGCGAGGGGCCAGAAGCCGCGGAGTGTCTCTCAGAGGAGTTGGAGCCTTTGCTTAATTATTAAATAAGTTAGCGGACTTCTCTTTATGCTGCATGCAAATAAAGATCCTCGAAGGGTGGTGCGTGGGCAGTCTTGCCTGAAGCCCAGAATGCCTGAGTCTCTAAGCAGGTAAACAGGAGAAGAGTTCAAATCTCGATATGTCGGTGGCAGAGGGAGAAACGGGGCACGATGCCCGTTGTCCTGAGATGGAGCGGCGGAATTGTGGAAGCTGTAAGCCAGGAAGCCAGTGGAGTCTGGGCCTGGAAGAGCCCAGGTGGGCTTTCGACACAGGTCAGTGCCCCACCCTCTGCTCTGACCACTGAGGTGAGGCCAATAACCCCCACCCATTCTGGCCCTGCAAATGGGGTCTCTGGTTGAGCTAATGCGATTTCTAGGGCTTTCTAGAGATGCTCTAGTTCTCTTTGAGAAGTAGCACTTGGCTATTTGATACTCGGCTATGCTTAATTGTCTCAAGAAAATAGAAAGTTCACAAGTGAGAAGAAAGCGAGGCCAGGGGAAAGGGGGCTAGCTCTCCAGGAGCGCCATGAGCGGGAAGGTGCTCAGGGTGAATGCAGAGTGAGGCCAGGGCCAGCCCAGAGCTGGGTACTCAGAAGCAGAGCAAAGCTTCCTGTTTCTAGCCCATGAGGCGTCCTCTGAATTTCTTTCTGGCTCAGGCCTCAGAGGAAGGGGTCAAACACCGAGAGGAACGGCTTTGCCTCCACTGGGTTCAGCCGGAACGGCTGGTCTCCCATGCTGCAGCGGACACTGGCGTGCCACCGAGATCCTCCTTCATGGCCAAGGCACTCGCTTCTCCAGCAGCTAGCAATGTTGGCTGCTGACCGCTCATTGCCCAGGCCCTCTCCCGGACTCGCCCTCTGCCAAGGGATTGGCCTGTGGTTATGCCCCTCCTCGGGCATGGTCCCCATTGCCCATCCTACAGCCTTCCGTACCTCCCAGGAGCTGCTGTTCCCAAAGGCACTCCCAGCAAAGTTCCCTCTGCTTCCAGGAACTGGCCTAAGACTCCTGCCCAAAAGTTCTAAAAATGCCATTTATTGAACCCACTGTCTGTCAAGCCCATAAACCATTTCAATCACCCTTGCGAGGTCCCACAAGGTAGGTTTTAACATCCTCTCTTTACAAGTGGGGAAAAAGCTGCGGAGAAGCTGAAGCCTAGATCATCTGACCAAGGTCACAGAAGCAGGGCAGGGATTTGAATCCAGGCCCACCCCGAGACTTGGCTTCCTCTAAGACACCATGTTCTTCACAGCCCTGCCCAAGGCCGTCCATGATTTCTTTGCTGACATTCCCACTCTCTTTCTCTCCTTCTCACCCTCCAAATCTCTTCAGTTATACCCTTTTGTAGCATTTCAGCTCTGCATTCTGTATGAATTAGGCGTCCTGTGTGCTTACGGGCTCCCTGCAGGAGGGCCTGTGCCATTCACACCGTTGGGTCAACTACTCTGCCCATTGCCTTGCCCGGTGCACAACAGGCGCACAGGATAGTATATAAAGTTGATTGACTCTTCACCCAAACAAAATCCCATCCCCTCAGGGGGCATATACGCTTTATGAAAATCTGTGCCTGCTCAGGGATCTGCAGGCATATCTTCAGTAGCACACAGATCAGTGTGGTATCTAAGGACAATTGAAAACCCTGGATTCAACTTCGAGATGATAAAAGAGACTTCCAGAAATAAGCACGCTTGTTCAGGCTTTGAGCACGACACAGTTTCTGAAGACATGCATCAACAAGTGGTAGGACATTAAATTGTGAAACAGAACTTAATCCTAAAGGCCCAAAGCAATCACTACAGACAAGCATAAACAATTTCTCTCTCCCCTACCTCTGGCATCAGAGGATCAGGTCACAGTTTACTACCTGGCTGGACCCCACCCATCTCCAGCTGGTTTCCTATGACCCATGCTTCCCCTTATGGAAAACGATCATCTTTGCCAGCTTTATGATTAGCTGCGCTGTTGTCACGTGCCAGGCAGTGAGCTAAGCCCTGTTGGAACATCCTATCATTTGGTCCTCCCGATAGTCCTCTGAAGCAGGTCCCATTGTTATTCCTATTTCAAGGATAGAGGCAGAATAGGCAAACTGCCCAAAGTCACACCACTAGAAAAGTGGCAGAGCTTGGATGCAAAGCCAGGATTACACCCAGAGCCAGGCTCTACACTACCTCCCTCACGTGGCAGAAGCGCAGAAGCCTCTAAGTAACGAGGCTGGATTCTCACTCACCCTGGAGTTGCCAAGAGACAAACACTAAACTCCACCAGGGACTCTGTTACATGTATCTTACCAGCTAATTCCTTAAGCCTAGTGGGAGACAACTCTCCCTGGGTCTCTTGTGTTTCTGCATGTCTTGATGATGGAAGCCCTGACCGCCTTTGTCCCAGACAGTCTTACCAAGGACATCTGCATGGCAAACGGCCTTGGGAGATAGGTAGGGTCTCCCTCTAGAGCAAAGGGCAGATTTGTTAACTGACAAGTGTATTAGATCATGTCTGCCTTTGGGCCAAGTTTAAGTAGGCTTATTGCCCATTATAAAAGCTCCAGGTTCCCTAAGCTTCGTGCCCCTCTCGCGTAATGCAACTCATTACCTGTGCAGGGCATCACCTGGCCCACATCACATTGCCCTGTAGGAACTGGGTCTTACAGAACTGGTGCGAATCCTGATACTCTAGCTTCTGCTGTTGCTCTAAGTAATAAACTGTCCTTGGTTTCGGGCCCAGGAGTCTTGTGTCTCCCGCCAGCATCCGTGAAACTGCAGAAGACTAAGTTGTCAACTTGCAAGTAGGATGAAATCTTGGAACCCCCACCCGCACCTTCACAAGGAACGGTTCCTGACAATTTCCTTCATCCTGGAGCAGCAGAAACCGCTCTGGATGGGAAATCCCATGAAGGTCGTCCTGAGACGTAGAACCTGCAGAAATGGCAACTGCGAGCTCATTGCTTCCAACGCTTATCCCACCTAGTCATTCCAAGGGAAAAATGAAATAAGAGGAGGAAAGAAATCCTTACAGGTGGAAGCATAAAATTTCAAAGTGATTATGATGAAGACTACGATGACGATGGTGACAGCGATAATTTCCAGAGCAGCTACCGTTTGCAGAGCCCTTAGGGCATGCCAAGTACACACTCACTTAATACTCACGACAGACCTGCAACGTTACTAGAAACAAACTCCCTCTCCTCCTTTGAAAGTCCTTATGCCAGTCTCACTTGGGCAATGTGGTCTACCGTACCCACCCTGTTTAAGTCACACAATTTAATTCCACCCAAACCCACACCCACAATATACCCCCCATACACGCATTCCCAGTCCTCTTATTTGCCTATTTTTTCTTCATTCCGTTTTTCACCTTCTAACACACCATATAATTTACCAGCTTATTTTTGCTTATGGTCTCTTTCTCCAAACTGCATGGATATTTGTCCATTTTATTCACAGATGTATCCCACGGACGTAGAAGAGTGCGTGGTCATAGTAGACCCTCGATACATCTTAGTTGAATAAATGAACAAATAAACTTGCTTTTGTGTGTTTTGGGGGAGTGTCTGGATCTCCCGGGACTTCAGATCCAACAGCCTTGAAATGAGAGCTTGGGTGGCTTGACCCATTTCTGAAATGCTGGGGGCTCCACGGATGTTAAAGCATTAATCTTCCTGTATGACTGCATGCCAGAGTCATAATTTCACTTTGTCAACTGTTTCAGCTTAGATTTTATTCCTTAATCAACCGTTCCTTCATTTAATCAATTAAGAGTTTCAAACTCTTCTAGTTCTGAGCACCATCAATGACCTGGTTGGAGGGGGTTCTAGCAGACAGGAGGACCACATGGAGGTGGAGATGGTGCTCACTTAGTGTGGTTCTGAATTCCTAACAGGCAGCAGAGAGCTGCCAGCTGCTTCAGCTCTGCCTGTGGCCCAGAGTACAACAGGCCCTTAACACCTTTCATACCCATGGAATTGAGGCCCTCAAGATGAGAAAGGTCCTGGAGAAAGTGACCCCAGTGGGAAACCAGGCTCTGGGTTCTCTTTCTTCCTTAACTCCCTATTCTTCACTGTCCACCCCCAGTGCAAACACACATTTCTACAAAACGGATCACTGTCTCATGTACACATGGCCTGAATGTAGTCTCACACCGGAGCAGGGAAGGTGGGGCTTAGGAGTGCTTGGTGTGCAGTAGATATTCAATCCAACGGTAATGTGGATAAAAGGACTACTAAATGCAAGGCTCCAAGCTAGGGATAGGGAGTAGAAAGATGGCTCAAGACACAGCGCCCCTTCCATCACAGCCTTGTAGGGGAGGTGGCTTCTAAGTAAAGAATTGTAGAACCTCCTGGTGAGCTTGGTCCTGTGCATGACCTGAGGGCCCTCCTCCCCCAGGGCATCCAGAGTGGCAGGCAGGAAGCGATTTTTGATCTGACCTCAGAAGGGCAGTTTGGAGTTTCCCAGGTGAAGAAGGTTGGTGGAGGAGAAGGAAGGTGGTCCAGGCAGGGAGGCAGCCCTTGAGAAGGTTTGCCAGGCTCAGGGGTACTCATTCAGTGTGGTTTGAGTACGAAGCATGGAGGGTCGGGTGGGAGCAGATTGTGGGCTCCATGAAGGCAGTTGAGTTAGGGTAACATCCACCGCTCCGTCCCTGGGACCTCACCCATCATCCCTCATACATTGCTACCTAATAAATATTGGCTGAAGAAGTAGATGAATTAAAATGGGGAGAAAATAATGCCCATGTGAAAGAGTTGTGAACTTGGAGACCCCGTCTTGTTTGCCCCCTCCGTGAAACTCTAGTCCCTCGAGGATAAGGCTGGGTATTGCTCTCTGCAGAGCCTCAGGGTCCAGCATAGACCTGGCCTCACAGAAGACTCAGGGAATGGCGGCAGGGAACTCTTTGCCCCTGCCCATGCAAGGCCACCCCGGGCAGGTCTGGCGACTTCGGGGGACCTGTGGGGTAGAGGGTGACCCTATTCAGAGAGGAAAGGCAGGCAGTAAAGCCCTTGGTTCAGCAGGAACCCCCTCAAAGGGGCTCACATCCATCTCACGATGTCAAGGCCACACAGGTGGTTCTGAGCTTGGCCAGGCTGAGAGGCTGTGTGGCTTCACTGTCAGCAGAGGTAGGTGGTGGGTCACCTGTCCCCTGGCTTCCTTTCCTCCCAAATGAGGCAGAGACACCACCCAGCCAGGATCCGGTCAGTATTTGGGGTTGAAGCTTAGTCTAAGAGATGTTTTCCCAAGCCCTGGAGACATCCTATCACTCAGTGGGCTCCAGTTCATATCATGGTTCATACAGAACAGAGCAGTGTTCATTCAGGAGAAAGTCAGAGCTGAGGGATGTCGCTGCTCCCTTGGAGAAGAAGACCCCCTCCAGCTGAAAAAGAGGAAAGGATGGGGTGTAGGTGGTAGTGGGTGCTATGCCCCACCTCCCTGCATGGGAAGCGCTTCCCAGAACGCCTACCTTTGCCCTGGGCAGGCAGGACAGCCCTGGGGAGGACACCAGCTGCCCTAATCCCAGACCTCCTCCCTCAACCTATGACCTGAGCAGTCACTGCCTGCTGGGGACCTCAGTTTCCCCATCTCTACAAAGAATGGGTCAGACAGGACAACCTCTAAGGTTCATTCTGGCACTGAAATGGAATGAATCTGGAAATAGAATAATAGAATAATAGAATAGAATAGAATGGAATAGAATAGAATAGAATGGAAGGCGTCTGTGGGGCAATCTCACGGAGGTACGGGAGAGTACTTCGTGCGCTGAGACACACGCCCTGCTTCCCAGCCCGGGCTGCTTCTCGTTTTGACCAGAGCGGACGGGATGCTGCACGGGCCGCTGGAGAAGCCCCGACCACTGACTGTGACAAGCCCCATGGAGTTACAGGGGGACTGGGGAGCTGGGAGAGGTGGGCAGCTGCCGGGGGAGCGGGGGGCTGGTCCTTGGAAAGAACCTGGGGCAGGACAGAGCTGAGCAGTACCTGGTCTTTGGAAAGCATCACGTAGGCTCCCCACTAGTTACTGGGAAAGCAAGTCCACTTTGGGGGTGCTTGTCAAGGACTTCCTAAGCCCACCCACTCCAGAAAGGAAGCGCATCTCCTCCCATCTGCAAGCCACTTTGCAGCCACTCAACAACATCTACGGTTCCTAAAATGTAATCCCATTAAAAGCTGGGCACCCCTAATCAGAAACGTGGAGGGAAGGGGATAGTGGGCAATCCGAGACAATGCCTTGCCTTGGTGTTAACCTAGAGTCATGACAGAGCCAAAGGCAGAGCGGGCCGAGCACATCTGAGGGCTGCTCAGTGAGCTCTGGGCTCTTCTAGAACAAATCAGGGGTGCGGGCACAGGCCCGTGCTCCGCCCTGCCTTGACCTCCCATCCCATTTCCCGCCTGCATTCTGGGGCAGGGGTTCAGGCGGGAGTCTGTCACCCACAGGAACACGTTGGCGGTGTCCCGGGCACGACAGCGTGGGCCATGTCCACAGCTGCCTCCTCCTGTGAGCACTCTCTTGTCTTCGCCTTTGCCCCGTTCCCTCGCGTTTTGGATTGGACACATGTAATTTACGACTGTGATATACTGCACTTCAGAACTGATTTTTGTGCTCAACTGGAGTAAAACATTTTTGGTGGACTAATGCCGCCGGGTGAGATATTTTCTCGTTATTGATGTGTATGTGGGGCTTTTGTCCCCACATAGCTGGGCCCCCTGGCCAGGGTCACTTCCTGGTCCCCCGCAGCCTGAGTACTCAGCCGAAGGCGCAGGCAGCCTTTTGAACTAAAGAAAATATTAATTTAAGACATTGTTTCCACACAAAATTACAGGAGGCTTCAGAACTCCCCTCATTGATTTGATTCAGGACCGAACCGTGCACCATGTCTTAAGGGCTGAGATTGGCCAACTTTTAAGAAGTTTGTTGCCAGTGAGCTAACAGAAGGAATTCAGCAAAGTCCCCAGAGCTTTTGTTCCCGTACAGACAGTTCAGCTGATTTGCCTGGGAAATCTCTTGTTGAAGAAAGAAAAACAAAAATCCCCCTTGTCAACCCCCGCTGGGGGTTATGAGCCCCTAATTCCCAAGGCAAAGAATTGGACCATGTGGTCTGCCAAACATGATGCCTTTGTGGGACTCTAGGAACAAACAGACATTGTGACCTCATGGAAGACAGGGCTCCTGAGGTCACGGGACACAGAACATTCCGACAATGGCTGCCACTTACCCAGTGCCACACGCCTCAGGAGACCTGTGGTCCAGGTGGCATTGTCCCATTTTCCGGATGGGACCAAGAGAAAGTAAGTTGCAAGGGTCATTCGGATGGGAAGAGCAGTGGGAGAAACAAGAGCCTAGGTCTTTCTGACCCCGAAGCACACACCGTCCCACTGTACCAGGCCGCAGGCTCGGCGCTGGGCTGCACTCCGATGCCAGGGTGGCCCCTACCTTCCCTCCTAGACAACTCAGCAGAGCACATAGCTGCCATCTTCTTCTGACCTCTGGCCAGTACTGGACAGGTTTCTAGTTAGTGGGCATGCAAATCCAAAGGGCTCTCAGCTCCTGAAAAGGGATGGCTTCTTAGGGAGGACATTTATTCACTAGACACAGGGCCCATGACATTTTTTTAAGGGTACACACACACACACACACACACACACACACACACACACACACATTTTTCTTAAAATCAGAAGAAAGAAATGAATCGGAGAACAATGGATATGTAATAATGAATCCAGCCTGGATTACAGTCACCTTCATTCTGAGGCAATTGTGAAACAAAATTTGTAGTACTTTTTATGGGGGAAAGGGTCCATGAGGGCAAGGGGGCGCCCAGCGCCCCTGAGAGTCATGCTGCAGCCCGGACGGCAGGTCAGGCTGGGTAGAGGTTCTGCCTTGGGCATCGCGTAGCAAAGGTATGACCCGTACACAGCCAGGGTCTGTGGGCTGGTTTGGGGGCGGTCTCCTGACTTCTAGGACGATGGCCCCTCCCCAGACCCATTCTCTCTTCCCAGAGCAGAAGAGGCATCCCCTGGCTATGAGAGAGAGCCCTAGGGTCCCCGACAATACATGGCTTCTGTGAAGGGCTTTCGGCACCCCTCAATGCCCTCCCTTTCCTCCCTCCAACCGCACCACGCCAAGAAGGGAGGTTGGCTCTCGGGTGGAGGGGTTGAGACAGATGCCTCCCCAGACGCCTGTCCTGCATGAGCTGCCCGCTGCCCATCCCCAACCAGGGGCCAGTCTGACAGCTTCCTCTTCCTAAACAAGGGCAAAGAAGAGCATCTCAGACCTCATCCAGCCCAACCCCCTCGTTCTACAGACGGGAAAACTGAGGCCCAGTGGGGCAGGCAGCTGAGCCAAGTGGAGCTGTCTATTCATGTCTAGAGAGTGCTTTTCCCTTTCATATCCCTGCCTGCGTAAGATTAGCCTGGGCTCATCAGAAAGGCTCTCTGGCAAACAGAATAAAACAAAGTGAGTCACTGCCTTTTATCCCCTGCATGCATTCACCTTCTCCTGCCAGGCAGATCTCTGAGCCCAGGGTCCTCGAACCGGTGGTGGGGAATGCGGGCTCTGATGACAGAGTCAGGGACAGAGCACTTTCTCCGCAGGGGCCATTTATTTTCAAGCATCCGTTCGATCCCTGCCGAGGGATGAAAACTGCAGTGTCAACCGCCTTCTACCCCACCCCTTCGGAGGCCCTTTCGGTATTAACATCAAAGCGTTCTGCATATTTATCATTCCTCCCTCGGCATTGAGCAAAGCTATCTGATGGACACACAAAAGCTCCATAGTTTCCACTTGGACTCTAAAAAGGCATCAGCAAGTTCAAACCCAAGTTGAAAATTCCCTCAAATAGGTATATTTTCTTTACTGGGAACCTGGGAAGGATTATCACTTAGCATCCTCTCCAGAATCAATTTGCGTCCACTTACCAGTCGCTTCTGGTATAAAATAAAGAAGCTTATGATTCTTCATTCGGGATTTAATAAATGACACCCGGCTGGCTCCGATGAGAACATTTCGGGGGGGGGGGTAGGATAATAGACAATACCCTGTCTTTGGTCTTACTTTTTTTTCAAGAGCAATCATGTCTCCTCTTTGAAATAAAATGGGAACGTGTTAAAATATAGATTCGAGTATGACCGGACAAAGGAAAATACTCAACTCTGGTTGTGCTCCTAGTACCTATGCTTTCTTGGAAAAGTCAAGAAAAGGACCACAATCTGGAACTTTGGAAAAAAGTAAGTGGGCATTTGTTCATGAAAGAAACATGAACAGAAATCCTTCTAGGGTGAGTGGTCATTTTCTTACATCATCTTACAACTTTCGGTCATGCTTATGGGGCTTTGCCTCCAGCGGCAGGTAAAGCAGGGTGTAACTTCGGGTTTGTCTTGCACTGGGGGGACTCCCATGGGTGCAACCTAGCAGGTAGGGGCCCTAAGGGGGGGCTCCTCCACTTGGGAATCTGAGCCCTGATCCTCGTGACCCTGGCCCCTAGGCTCTGCTCAAAGTAGGCTTGAGATTTCCAGGTGATGGACAAAAACTGAATTTTCTAGTAGGATGCGTGGTTTCTGGAGAAAGCTGAGTTTAAGTGTGGTCCAGCTGTAGACCCCAGGCCACGGCAGCTTCTCCAATGATACCGCCAGGGGCTGAGGGCAGCACCTTCACTTTAAGGATGAGGGGACAAAGGCCCAGAGCAGGGAAGGGACTGGCCGGCTCTCCCCACTGGAGGGGGGCAGGCCCCAGACCATCAGAGACCACCCGGCCTGGACGAGCCCCCACCCGCACAGCTCCCTCAGGCACGCCGCTTGCCTACGGTTTAGAGATGCAGAAACAATAGGCCTCGAAGGCGGATTCGGCCAAAGCCACAAGATGAGTTGGTCCTCGAGCAGGACGAGTTAGTTTTTTGGGGTCCTTGTTGGGAGTTAACCCATTGTGCCATGCTGCAGTGGGGGCCCTGGCCATGTGCTTGGCCATGAATGGAGAATAGCATCACAAGGAACAAGGGTGGCAGACAAGGCTGAGACAGCAGAGCAGCTAAAGACCTCAACGTCAGCTGTTCACGGGGCCGTGCTTGCGTGCGTGCATATTCACCAAGGACCGCTGTGCTCCGGCCGATAACCCCTTAGCTTCCACCGTGGTTTGGCTGCTCCGCAACGCATTGCTTCATTTCATCTTCACGTCAGGTCTGAGGCGGGTAGTTTACTAGCCCGTGTTGCAAATAAAGAAACTGAGGCATGACGGGCAAGTGGGCAAGTGGCAGCTGGATTTGGAATTTCGGCTTTCCTGACGCAGAACTGCTCTTCTTTCCTCGGAGCCCCGTGATCTGGGAGCACTGGCCTAGGAGACCAAGCTTCTGGGGGTTCTCGCTCCTTAGCTGTGTGACATGGGACAACCCCTGTGTCTCTGAGTCCCAGACGACAGGCTTTCTGCCTCCAAGGCTGAGGACGACTACCCATTGCTCCACTGTCCTCTCTCTCTCTTTCTCTCTTTCTCTGTCCCACTGGTGCCACCTGGGGCCCTGGACGCTACTCCCTCAAAAGATTTCAGGAGTTGACTTCCATACAAGATACCCAAATGACACGGATCCTCCTCCCAAAACAAAAACCTCTGGCGACCTTCCCCATTTTGTCCTGTGGTCTCCCCACTTCGCTGGGCTTCCTCCTGCCTCTTTAAAATGTGCAATTACCAATAATTCCCTTTGTTGCACCCAAATGCGAACCACCATATTAAATTATTAAATATAAGTGTTTCTGAAATATTTTATCTTGACATGTATCTCCGGAGTCAAATGACCCCGGGCAGTGTTCATAATTAATTTCATCAGAAGGGGAAAAAAAAATGCTGGCAAGGGACTCCCTGAATGACCTGTCCTGCAGAAATACAGCTGACACTTGGCTCGCTTCTCCTTCCCTCCCCCCTCTCCCCTTCCCAGGACTCTGGAGGGCAGGGGAGCCTGCAAAGTTGCTCAGTCCCCAGGAACCCAGAATTTCAGGCCCGGGGATGCCCACGGAACCATTTTGACCAATCCCTTCTTCCTCTGGCTGAAGAAACAGGCCCACAGAGGAGCAGTCACCTGCCCAAAGGACATGTAAGCACCCCCAGCCCTCCATGGCTCCTCTGTCGCCAGACACCCCCGACCAGGCTCCCCCTTCTCTCCCCCACTCCAGGGGCCCCGTGGGACCAGATAGGTGCATTGAAAGGAGAGGGGGAAAGAAAACCGCTTCTTAACATTAAAAATCCCCTGAAACAAAGGGCTTTTTTGTACCCCTCCCCCACCGGGCTGGAAAAGAAAGAGAGATTAAGTTTGAGGAGTCACTTCCAATCAGAAAGCTACCATTTAATTACAACGCGCAGGAAATTATAGTGAATGGGCAGACGGTGATAAGGGACTGCCCTGCAGGATGACAGGTCTGAAATCCAACCACTTCATCACAGAGCTTTATCACAAGAGGCTGTCTGGAAGGCTGACAATCTGATTGTACTGTCAACTCAATTCATAATTAATATATTTATCAAATTAATTACTGAAAATATCTCCCTGGTGCTCGCCATAAAACAGTGGCTAGCTTCATGGCGGGCGGGCTTCGTTTTCGGCTAATAACCGTGCTGTCAGTTTAATGAGGGCAGGGAGCAGCCCCTGTTTTGCCTGCCTGACAGACAAATTGCCCTCTTACAGGGAATGATCCCTAGAATTTAAGAGAAGAAAAGAAATATGGCATTGTTTGGTGACAGCCGCAATCGCGGGCTTGTCTTGGAAACTTTGCATCAATTCTACCTTAAGAAAGGGCGGTGGGGGCCGGGGGGGCCACTAAATAAATACTTTATGAATTCCTGACTGATCCCTTCGGCAGACGCTCCCTGGTGCAGCGGGTTCTCGGAGTCCCGAAGTTAACCCCCAGCCTCCCTGGAATCTGTGGGTTGCAGGTTAGAATTCGGGATTTACAGAGTAGATTCTCGGCCAATGGGTTCTGTAAGGAAGAAAGGGTCCCCGTGTGCGGTGACATCCTGAGACAGGTTGATCTTTGTGCAGAACACTGCTTTCTTCCCTTTCCGGGGCGAAGATTCGGGCCTCGGAAGGGTTCTGAGTTCAGCCCTTGGGCAGCAGGAGCCTGGTCCCTACGGGATCTGAGGACCCCCCTGGCGACCCAAATACCCTGCCACCATCTTTGGTCCAGCACAGCATCGTGCAGCCCCAGCACCTGGCCTGCAGCGCTCACGGGGCAAAGCTGCTCGTGGAGACCTTGCCTGCCCTTGTAGGAGCCCTACCTGTTCCCATGAGACAAGACAGGGGGCCCCGGGCGATGGCCGACGACAGGGAGCTGTGCGAAGCCCACGCCTTGACTGGAAAAGGGGTGGCAATCTCAAGGCAGCTGCACTTGTCCCCTTAGAATGGAGGCCAGGGTCAGAAGCACCAGGGAGACTCATTGTGAGCTGTATTCTGGTGGCCAGCAGGCTTCCTGGAAGAGGCAGCATTTCAGGGGCCAGTTAGCAGGTGGACGAAGCATGTGGAGAATCACAGCCCTAAGCACATGCTTCCAGTTGTTCATCTCCTGTCTGCGGGTGCCGGGGGGCCCTCGGGACAGGGAGCTGGGTCTGACATAGACCCCCGCCTCAGCGTGGGGAGGCCGGGCCAGCTGTGGGGAGTGCTTTCAGAGGGCTGCCACTGAGTTCCAGGGGAGGGCCACGCTTGCCCTGCTTGCCCTTTATTCCCACCCTTTCTGGGGCCCTTGGGAGGGTCACAGCCTCTGAAATCTGGGATCGTGGCCTTGACTTTTTCCTGCCCATCCTGCTGCTCCCTGCTCAGCTCTCATTGTCCACTCTGCACCCTGCCTTCCCTCTCTGTTCCCCCAGCCCAACCCTCCCTGCACACCTCCCTCCAGTCTCCTCTTTCCTCTGGGCTTTTCACCACGGGAGGAAATCCAGTTGTCCCGGATAAGCACAAAAAAACTATCGGGTACTTTTGTCAGAGGCCAGGGTGAGGGGCCTTGAAAGCTCTGGAGGTACCACACCAGGGCCTCTCTGCAGACTTTCCAGAGGCTTCCAGAGGCCCCAGCCCCTTCCTCAGCAGCTCAGCCCCTCACTGCCCCCTTCAGGACTGGTCCTTCCACTGTGTTCAGTCACTCAGGTCCTTGACCTGCCCCAATACGGAGCTGCTGTGTCCCCACACGTGCTTCTGGCCAGTCAATCGCCCTTAAGCAGAGCAGACGCATTCAATGACAGCTACCTGGGAAGGTGACACCTGTGGATCTGGCGGTCTCTGACTCAGCCTCTCAGGTTGGGGAGAGAAGGTGCCTTGATCAAATAAATCTCCTTGTCTAAGTCCCCTGGCAAAAAGTGGTCGGGCGGTGGGGGGAGCACTGAGCATGATGTCCGGGGGCCGGGGCCCAAATCTCCTCGGCAGCACCCACATCGCCCTGCCCGCCTGGCCTGGAAGCCTGGTCAGGAACCTTGAGCTGCAATGCCCAGCGGCCTGAGATACTTTCTCTTCTTTGTGCTCTGATGCCTTGCTGTCACCAGGGAGGACCCGTACCCTGTTCTCCCAGAAGCCAAGTCAGGCATGAGAACAAACACACAAAGGATAAATAAATGAACTAAACTATCATGTGAGTACTTTCCCTCTCTCTCTCTCTCTCTCTCTCTCTCTCTCTCTCTCAGTACTTCCCTGATTTGGGGGGTCCAGCAATGGTTAAATACAACGGCTGGCTTTTCAGAGACCTTACCGCACAGATGGTTAGGGCACAGAGCCCACCCATCTCTCTCCTAGTTCCCAGTTTCTCAGTGCAGGGAGGCCCTTTCCCACCCACTCAGGATGATTCTCATCTGCAAAGATTGCTTAATCTCTTTACCTGCTGCCATGGCTTAGAGCAGCCCCAATTCTTTATGTCCCGTGTTGGGTTTAATGCCAGAGCACCATAGATTTCTCACTGCATTAACTTTACAGCACCAGCCCCTCTAAAACTGAGCCAAATGGGCAGGCCTTGTCTGTTTTATGGAAGCCCAGCCACTGTACAAGAAAAACTGGCTATTTAAAAGATAGTTAAACATCGTATAAATTATCCACATCTTTGTGACTACAAGCCTTTCAAGAACACATCGCTGGGCATGCATGCCGACCCTACACACTGCTCCTCCCGAGACCATTGACGTGTGCCTGGTGACAGGGCAGGGCCAGCCTGCCCCCTCCTTGGCCTGTGCTTCCCTCAGCACAGCGAGCTCTTCTAAAAACATATTTCCTGCCAAATTACATGTGTTGTGTCCATCAAGTGACACTGTGAAAATAAAGCATTTGTGCATTATACGTTGGCTAGGGACAACTAAGTCCTCCCATAATTTTACAGTTTCAAATTTAATAGGATGTCCTTCTGTTGAACCCCTTAAACACTTAACACAGGCAACACACACAAAATAATTTTAAAGATGATTAACCTCTTTAACCTGAGATTATGTATTACATATCCCTGAACTCGACCATACCTGGAGCAGCATTAACATGATAATATTTGTGAGCAGGAGAGAACATTACCTGTCACATTTGCGCTAGGTGTGAAAGCAGCAGGTGAGTGGCCTGGAGGATGGGATGGGAGGCCAGTCCCAAAACAAAGAGATCAGGGTCAAGTTCAGGGATAGGGCACCATTCACTTGTCCAAAGAACAGTTTATTAGCACCTGGTCAGTACCAGGCTCTGAGCGAGGTGCCCAGCTGTAGACAAAATAACTTCTCCAGCCTTCCTCGAGTGCGGAGTCTCAAACACCAGTTGCTTACACAGTGCCCGAGGAGCTTGTTAAAGTGCATATTTCCTAGGCTTTGTCCCCAGAATCTGAAGCGGACGATTCCCGGGGTGGGGGGTGGGGGGGTGGCAGGACTCTGCATTTCAAAAAAAGGAGCCCCTGCAATTCTAATGCAGACCGAGTTAGTTAATAAGAAGACTAGGCTTCGTGAGACGTTGGCGTGGTGGGAAATAGAGGGGATGCCGGGAATTTCCCAGAGATGTCAGGGTCCAAGGATTTAAGAAGCTGCCATATGTAAAGGGCAGAACACAGTCTGTTCTCATGTCGCCACCACCAAACCGAATGACCTGGGAAGGAGACCGTGCGGCCAGGGCCAGTGGCAGGTAAATCACAGCCTGCGCTTTCCACCGAAACTCAGGATGTCCTGGACCCCGCTTAGGGTAGGGGAGAGGGACAGGCTTGCTGCCACAATCAGCCCATCCAGGGGAATGCCTGCCAGCCAGAGCCAAATAACAGTGCAGGAAGAGACGAGGAGGGGACGAGGCAGCCTCGGAGGAGGCCTCCCTCCTGCAGTCCGTTGGTCATTGAACTTCACAGCTGCCAGGTTGCAGGTGCTGAGGCAGGGCTGTGGCAGCATCCAGGAGCCCACAATGTGGCCCCCATGTGCATGGGTGAAACCACTGCTTCGGCCTCGCACACTGTCTCCAGGTGGCACCGCAGAAGACAGAGAGCAATCTGACAGAACAGCAAAGGGAATTCACAGGCCAGTATGTGGAATTGCCACCATTGTCCTTGGTGGCCCAGAAAGTGCTGGAATACTCTGGAAAACGTTTGGAGCTGCAGAGCACTAACCCACAGCAGGGCCAAGAGGTAAACACTGACTCAGAAGTCGGGAGCAATGCACCCTCCAGACAGAGACCACATGAGAGATGCAGGCACCACGGGCAAAACCCTGGCCTAGCACCCTGTGTGACCTTGGGTAAGTCACTTCCCTCCTCTGACCTTCAGTTTCTCCATTTGTAAAACCAAGGGGGCTCGGCAAGTGGTCTTCGAGGTGTCTCTGAAGCCTATAAAATTGTTCCTGTTTTTGAAAAACTAGGAATTCCCCTGAATCTTGCTGGCCTGAAGGGTCTCTGCTCATCAAAGCCATAATAATTAAGAAAGAAGACAGGAATAAAAGCTCTTAGGAAGTACAAAAATACCAAAAATTAGATGGAAACTGAAGCTGGCCTCCGTCCCTTTAGGAGCCCTGAATATGAGCTGTGGCGAACTCATATCTGCAGACCCCAGCCTGCCCCACACGGAGGGTCCCACGTGGGCACAGCCCCTCTCACAACAGGACAGTGTGTCCTCCTGCTCTGACCAACTCCCGTTGGAGAAAGGAGCAGAGTGAGTGGTGAGGTTGCTCTTCCACTGATGTCCGCTCAGCCGGCTCCCAGATGTCCCTGTGGACAGTGACCTCCTGAGACCAACACTGGGCACCTAGAACCACAGGGGGACGGAGATCGTGTGCGCCCCAGGCATGATTACCAGCTTGGCACTGGCACAGTGACTTGACAGCAGACGTGTCCTGCCTCCACAACGCCGTTGCTGCCTTCTACCTTGGACAGCTCAGCCCGCCCCGGAAGGAAGCCCAGACCCCCGAGACTTGTGTCCTTCACCCTCTACAGGGATGCACGTGCTGGTTTCCCTGCCAAATCCCAGAGAGCTGCCTAAAGAACTGGAAACACTCAAAACAAAGTTTGTGCAGGTAATAAGGACTCAGGGGAATGAAGAAAGAACTTCGTAAGATATCACAGATCCACAGGCACTGATAACACGTCTGTACAGAGAACGTAGATAGCCAAGTGACAAGTGCAGTGCCTGGCACACAGCAGGACACACAAAGCGGAAGGGTGGGGATTCTATTTCCTAAAAATGGTCCTGCATGCTCTCACAGAGCATTATCCTTTCCCATTTCACCTCCCTTCAACCTGGGTGGAACTTTGGGACTACCTCAAGGAACAGAATGTGCCAGAAGTAATCTTGCAGGACTTCTGAGGCTAGGTCATACAAGGTGACATGGCTTCTTTTAGGCTCTTCTGGGACAGGCACCTTGGGATCCCTGGGCTGATATTAAGAAATGTGGTGACCCAGAAGTCACCATGCTGGAGAGATGGCATGGAGGTGCCATTAGAGATAGAGAGAGCGAGCGAGCCATGGAGCCCCAGCTGCTTATCCTCCTGGGGACTGAGTCCTCCTGGCCTGGGTACCAGATGGTGAGTCTACAAGCCTCCACAGAACTCCAGTCCCAGGCTTCCAGCAACCCAGCTTTTGCCAAGTAGAGAAGAGAAGAGCTGAGCTCTGCCCATGGAAAAAAACAGTGCTGTTGTGGTTTTTCAGCTTGTGATGGTTTGTGATGCGGGCTTAGGTGGCAGCAAGAGGGCAATGCTGGGGTTGCCATTGTTCTGCATGGAAGAAACAGGAAGGGACTCGGGACTGGGCTTGGGGGAGGGGGAGAGGAACCTTACCTAGCAGGTGTGTGGGAGAGACCCAGATGACTGGAGCCTATTTCCTCCTGCTCTGGTGGGGTCAGGTCCTCCTTAGAATTACCTGGGGCAGGTATCTGGACAAAAAAAAAAAAAATGCAGAAAATACCCAGAAAGCTAGCTAGAAGGCTGGAAGAAAGTTCTGAGACCTTCACTATAGTGAAGAGAGTAAGGAAGAAAAGGAGAGCGTAAGCCCAGTGTAAGCCACTCATCACCCCTGCCCTGGAGCATCTGGTTCCATTCCAAACCCTCAGCCAGAGATCAGCAAACTACAGCTGGTGGGTTAAATCCGGCTTCCTGCCTGTGTTTGTAAATAAAGTTTTAAGGAGCCACAACCCTGTTCCTTTGTTTGCATGTGGTCTGCGGAGGGCTTTGCACTACAAAGTCAGGGTTGAGTAGCTGCAGCAGAGACATCTGATCCACAGAGCCTTAACTATTTACTATCAGACGCCCCAGAAAAAGGTTTCCCACCCCTGCCCTAAGCTATCAGATGTGGAAGCCCGAGATACAAGCTGCCCTGCTTTGGCGGGGCTCAGAAGGCCACCCCAATTCATCATTCAGTCATAAAATGCTTCTGAGCACCTGACCTGCCGCAGGCTCCCAGCTCCAGCCTGGGAACAGAGAAATGAACAGACACAGTGACACAGTCCGTGTCCTCCAAGAGATCACGGTGTTGTGCAAAGGACCCCCACACTGTCACAGGATTACAGAATGGAATGGAATGTCTGGACACAGGCAACCAGTCCTCCTTGGGAGCGGTGGCTGGGGAAGGCTTCGGAGGAACGACGGTGGCGCCAGGTCCTGAAGGACAAGCAGCGGACGCGAGCATAGGGACGCGTGTGAGGCTAGAAGGGGGAGTCTGGACACGGGACAAGGCAGCAAAGGCAGAACCGGAAGGGGCGGGGCCACCTCGACAGGCGGGTCCGGTGCGCTGTGCGCAGATGGCGGCTCAGGGCACACAGTGGCAGGAGAGGAGCCGAGAGTTTGGCCCGAGAGGTTATGGTGGGCAAGGTGGAGACCACAGATGCCAAGAGCCGCAGCTTTGCCACCACGAAGGGCCCTGAGGGGAGGAGAGCATGGCCAGGTTCCACGGGCTGTGCCTACCCTCACCAAGGCACAACGATTTCTGCGTGGATCCGTTTCCGGTCTCCATCACAGTGCACCCACCCAGACCCCTCCCGATTCCGAGGGCAGGAGTTGCCCTCATGCGTGGACCACAAGCGGCGAGGGCCATCCCAGCACTCGTCTGGGGACTTCCAACCTCGTGTGCCCAGTGCCCTTCCTACCACAGCGGGGTTCGTCTCAGGCTGACTGTGGGGCAGGAAACAGGAGTCCACCGCGCAGAGCACATGGATGGGGGGGTTGGGGGGGCACAGCCCCGTGATGTGCGTCATCTTCCGGGGACCTGCAGGTGACGGGTGCCCTCCAAACCTCCCTCTGAAAATGCATCTAGGCACGTGTCCCAAGGAACAAGTGGGCCTTTGTCAACGGACCTGGCATCTGGGAGCGAGCAGGGAGCAGGCATTTCATTTTTGGCCGGAACACGGTAGACTTAAACTTGAGGGCAGCCCGAGGGGGGGGGCGGGGGGCATACCCCTTTGTTTCTGTATAATGTGCTCTTTTAAAGTCCTGTCGTCCTTCCCCGTTCCCTTCATTAGAAGCAGATAGCCTTACTGCTGTTTCCATAATATTGTTGCTAAACACAGAGGCATTTTATGAAAATAATCCTAATTATAAATCTTGTTCCCAATCACAACTCTGCTTATGCAATCCTTATTATCATCGTCATTGTTACTTTGTCTAAAAGACTAAGGAATTGAGGGGGCGCCTGGGTGGCTCAGTCGTTAAGCGTCTGCCTTTGCCTCAGGTCATGATCCCGAGGGCCTGGGATGGAGCTCCACATCGGACTCCCTGCTCAGCAGGAAGACTTCTCCCTCCCCCCGCTCCCCCCCCCTTATGTTCCCTCTCTCGCTGTCTCTCTCTCTCTGCCAAATAAATAAATAAATCTTAAAAAAAAAAAAAAAGACTAAGGAGTTGAGTCAATGCTATAAAGAAGGCAAACTCTAAAATGGGAAACATTAACACAGGGCCTGGTGGGGGGGACCTGGCGTCCGTGGCACCAAGCTCATGCCAGACTCAATTTGCTAGGTGTGCACCCCTCTGCCAAGAACCTTGCTTTTCCTGCATTGAGAAGGCTGGGGACGGGATGAGCCTTCAGCTTGGATGCAAGTCCCAGCTCTGTCCTCACATCCTGGGGAATTTCGGGCAGCAAAAGTCCTCCGATCTTGGCTAACCTCAGTTTCTTCTTTTGCAAAACGGGAAACTAGATGACTCTTAAGTCTTACAATAAGCACATTGAGCTTGTCTGCAAAATAAAACAAATTTAATTTAATTTAAACAGTGAAAGCCTATTAAAAACCTGCCACCATAATCCTCAGAGTTGAGAGGTAGGAAACCCATAAAAGCCCATCAGAGCCACAGTCCTGCCATTCCGGCCTCTTAAAACAGTGTGCAATTGGGTCAAGGATCTATAGATGGCAGCCTCTTGCTAACTAAAATCCAAGGAAAAGATGCTTCTGTCGATCTATACTTTCTCAGCAAATGCAATAGGGCCAGAAAGGAAACAGAAACCAGCCAATTAGTCATTTATCTTCAGAAGTCAAGTCTCTCCTAGACTAACATGGCCATTGGGAATATTTAATCTTGGAAATAAAAAGTGTGTTTCTAAAGTATTCACCAATCACATTTTCACCAGGGGAAACAGTCTGCAAACAAGAGTGTAATTTGCCAAATATTGTCACCTAAATGTTTCACCTGGTGGCACAGACTCCATGAAAGCAGGTGAGTATTCTTTGAGGTCCTGTCCAAACAAATCTTCCCACCATCCCAGCCACCCCACCCCCAACGTCCCTTCAATGCCACTCAGATGTGAAACTTCATGCCAGCAGAAGGAATGGGGTCTTTTCCTTTGCGATGCTGTGCATCGTCCTTCAAATAATCCAGTTTGGGTCTTTCGTGAGCATTGTGCCACCAGTTGAAATTTATGTTCAAAAGTCTATACCCATTACGGAGTTTGCCCTCGTTCACAAAGATATTCTAATTAACACAAAGAAATAGAGTGTTCACATCTTTTGACAAAAATTTATGAAGGATGAGTATTAGGTTGAGCCCTTATGAAATGGTTATTTTTTTGTAGGTCAAAAATCAGCCATTTTATATGGTTCCACCCACCTGCTAGGGTTGGTGCCAGGAGCTGGTGGGACCCTGCCTCTCTAGGGTCTGGTCCGCTGGGGTAAGAGCCAGGTGCAGGGACAATTTTAATCAGGTGGCAGGTGCTGTTAAGAGCAGAACAAGGCTGCTAACTTAGGGAGGTGGGGAGTGACGTCTTGGAGGGAGTGGCAGCCACCTCGAGCCAGAGGCGAGGACTGGAAGTCTCCTGTGCAGGTGATGCAGGGGGCAGTGTTTGAGGCGGAGGGGCAAGAGGACTGCAGGAGCGAGCGTGGTGGTCTGAGTTCCTGGAAGAAGCCTGGTGCGCGTGGGTCAGGAGAAGCATGGCGCAAGAGGAAGGTGGACAGGCAGGCGATGAGCAGGGCACAAAGGGCGCTCAAAGCCTTGGCAGAGAGGATATGCTCCATCCTGAGAGCAGTGGGGAGCCACTCTGGGGTCTGAGGCTGGCAAGCAGCAAGATCAGATTGGCCAGTTAGGAGAAAAATTCACTCTGCCTTTGGTGAAGAGAATGGATTAGGTGCAGCCAGCCCTGGGACAAGGAGGCCAGTGGAGGTGAGCAGTGCCAATAGCTTATTCTAGTGAAGTGGCAATTGACTACATGAACAGATGGGATGGAGACTTCTCTCTCTCTCTCTCTCTTTTTTTTTTTTTTTTTGACATGGAAGCTCACAATTTAGTAGCTAATGGGTGTGAGAAAGAAGAGAGAAGGAGGTATCCGTCCTGGGCAATGCCCACTCCTGTGGGGAACAGAGGGGAGAAAAGATTTAGGGAGGAGATGATGCGGTCACTGTTGGGCATGTTGGGTTTGGGGGCCTGTGGGTCATCCAGGGGAGCCTGTGTAGGCAGCAGCTGCATCCCCAGCTCTGGTGGTGCGGGAGTCAGCACCAAGCTTGGGGTTGGATGGGGCTGTTGAGAGATAATGCACAGGACTTTGTCCCCCAACTTTGACACACATGAGAGTCACGTGGGCCTCCATTAACATGAGAGTTCATGGGCTCCATCTCACCCCCATGAATTAGGATCTAACGGATAGTTGCTGAGAACCTGAGTCCTTAACGGATAGAGAGGGTCTGGGACCAAACTTGTAGAAACTCTGATGGTGCTAGAGAGGAACATTGGAGGAATCTATACAATTCTGTTTTCTTAAGAAAAAGAAGAAGGAGGGGAGGGGGAGAGAGAGGAGGAGGAGGAGAAGAAGAAGAACCACCATTAGTGAGGGCGTAGTGGAAAAGACACTTTCGTATATGGCTGTCTAGACATATACTGAACTTATAACTCTAAAGACCTAAAATGACAGTGAAAATCCCAGGGAAGAAAAACCTAGAAACTAGGCGGAAAAAAAGCCAATGAAAAGTCATTTCTTCCTGCCGAAATGCCCTGCCAGCTGGTGTTCTTGCATTGAGTGAAACCCTTGTCACCAAGAACATTTATGATGGAAACCCAGGCGAGGTGGGTTAAACATACACAAAATACCAAAGAGAACCAAATTGACCATAATAAGGGAGAAATAAGTCTAACACAATAGTCTGGATGTTCAAAAGAAACTGGAAAGTAGCCTAATAAAACAAAGTTCTTTATGTAGTCAAATGTGTAAATGTGCACTCATTGTCTGAGCCTCCAAGAAACGGCACAAATCAAGGAGATTATTAATCTCTCCCCCACCCCCACCACTCCCATTATGCTCTGTCTATACCCCTACTAAAGTGGTGGCTCAGTCACCCTGAGATTTATGTTATTTATGTCCAGGCCTTGCTTTCCTAGCACACCATGCGTCCTTGTAGGGCAGGGACCTCATCTCAGCCACACCCATACCTAGCTCCCTGGCATGCAGCATTATCTGCTGACTAGAGTTTTTATCGGGCAGCAGAGCTCCCCAATCCTTGTTTGCAATTCCAGAGTTTCTCTGCTTATGTTGAAGCTGGATTTGGAATTCTCCCCACGGTCTCTCAACATGGACGTGATTTTAAAACACCGACCCAGACCCAGAAACAATTTGAAGAAAAGAAAGAAGGCCCAACAAAAACTGAAGAAGGTAAGGATAGGAGGTTTCTGACGGGCAGAGCCGTGGTGCATGACAAAGAGTGGGTTAAAAGGAAGAGATTCCTGAGCAGCCCACTTATTTGGGATTCACTGGCTCACCTGCACTCGCACGGTGCTCTCCTGATAAGCTGCAAAATCTAAAACTCCTTATTAAATGTCAGATAAATCGGCTAGCCTGGGGCGAAGCCAATGAATGGGCAGTGTGTGCTCCAGTCCGGTTCTCTGTAATTGATGGGCTCTGAATAAGCAGAACCAATCCAGGCTGATTGTGGATGAAATGACTACAGCCAGCAAAGTTCAAATAAGAAATATGTGAACTTTAAAGTACTTGAACACAAATCAAGACAGTGAGTTTTTATAAAAATCTTTACTAGCTCAAACCACTGAAGCTCAGAATGACCTTTATCCTTGGGTTGAGTAGCTGGGGGTGTAAGGAACGTGCACACCATATATCAGGCTCAGAGCCACAGGAAAAGCTCAGTGGGAGAGAGAATTTGCCAGATTCTCCACTCTCAGCCCCCAGCCCCATGTCTGTGTCTGTGTGGACAAGGGAAGCACCCAAATAGCCCCAGACCCAGCATCAGCTGAACCCAGTAACTAGACGCTAGACAGTACCCATCAGCATAGTCTCTTCTCTGTGCAGCCCTTTGTCGATGTTCATCTCTCCTCAGTACCCAAGCCCTCCCCATCCCATCCCCGAGATGAAGCATTCTTACGCCCCTTTCACGTGTGAGGAAGTGGAAGTTTCTGTAGGTCTCTAGCCATGAAAGAACAGAGCTAGGTTTTTGGATGCCTCCATTGGACTCCTATCCTCTGCTCTTTCTAACCACACCAAGCTGTTCCCCTTGTGATAGACCAGGTTGGCGCTAGATGGGATCTTCCTTTTCCAACCTCCCTAGATCTCCCAGCTATTTGGTGGGAGCACCGGATAAAAAAACCTCCTAGGGTAACAATCCTATCCTCTAACTTGTCAGGAAATTCTTTCTGTAGCCACTGTGTGTTCTTTTTTTTTTTTTAATTTTTTTATTGTTATGTTAATCACCATATATTACATCATTAGTTTTTGGTGCAGTGTTCCATGATTCATTGTTTGTTCATAACACCCAGTGCTCCATGCAGAACGTGCCCTCCTCAATACCCATCACCAGGATAACCCATCCCCCCCCTCCCCTCTAGAACCCTCAGTTTGTTTTTCAGAGTCCATCATCTCTCATGGTTCGTCTGCCCCTCTGACATACTCCCCTTTTCTTCCTCTCCTGTTATCTTCTTCTTTTTCTTTTTTCTTAAAATATGTTGCGTTATTTGTTTCAGAAGTACAGATCTGTGATTCAACAGTCTTGCACAATTCACAGCGCTCACCGTAGCACATACCCTCCCCAATGTGCCACTGTGTGTTCTAACTGATTCGTTACTTCGTTCAGTCAACAAAGATGTCTTGGGTCTCCTCTATGTACCAGGCAACATGTAGACACCCAAGTGTGGTTGAGTTGGTCCTTCCCACAAAGTATTGTGATCTACAGGGGAGAAATGGCCATGTTTTATTTTATCCCAAAGCGCTGGGTAGGAGGATACATTCCAGGAATGTAGCTAAAGGGAGACCCTGCCTTCTACCTGTAAGAAAAGGACGATCAGGAGGGCTCTGTGGAGGTCAATCAGGAGTGACCCTTGTAGGACGGTTGGGATTAGGGATTTGTAGATGGAATAGAGTAAGAACCCTGATTAGAAGAACTTTGTCTTCTAAATGCCAGACATGCATTAGCTCATCTGTGCCTCAAATCAGCCTCACCGGGTTTTATCGTCACCTCCGTTTCATAAATGCTAAAACCAAGGCGCAGAAAATTAAAGAAAATTGTGCAAAAATCCACAACGGTAGACGTGAGACCCAATCAGCACCCATGATTTTTTGCTCCCTGTGTGATACTTACCTTCTGTGTGAGGGATGTGGGTGCCAGGAAGAGGACCATTTGCGCAAAGACAGAGTGGTCTGGAAAGGATGGGGTGTGTATTGGGAAGACCCAGCGGTCCCGTTAGACTGGAAATATATGGCCTGAAGGGCAAACAAAAGTTACAAAGGTGCAGTGGATGGTGAATCGGAGGTGAACTGTTTGGAGACCATGCATGCATGCATGCAACCAGTACTCACTAAGCATCTCTTTGGTACTTTCCAGAATTATCTAGACCGTTCCCTCTTACCTTTTACGCATGGTTACCTAAAGCCACTGGATATCAAAACGAAAACCATGTACCTCACAGTGTAGATTCAGAAAACCAGCTGAGGTGAAAGCCAAGGGAGGAGGGTTGACAGATAAAGTACAGGATACTCTGTTAAATTCGAACTTCAGATAAACAGAACTTTTTAGTATAAGTGTGTCCCCGATGTTACATGGGGCATAGTTACACTAAGCGGTAATTCTTTGTTGATCTGAAATTCAGATTTAACTTGGTGTCCAGTATTTTTATCTGCCAAATCTGGCAACCTTAAACCTGACTGATATTTTCACTAAACTTCCTCAATCTACAGATGGGCCAAGAGAAGGCATGGGGTCCGGGTTACCCACCAGGCAAGTTAGTGATTTAGTCAGAGGCCCAAGGCCAGGTTCCAAGGACCCGGTCCAGGACTCTTTCTGCTCCACCAGGCTGCCTTCCAGGTCCCCAGCTAGAGGGGCCAGGATGCAGGGAAAGCTTGCCAGTGACTGAATCAAGCCGCTCAGCCCCTGTGTGCTCAGATGCTTTCCAGTCCCAGGGCACCACGAACACTTTGCGTCCGCAGGAGCACGGCCCTGGGGCAGGTCTTGATTGTGGTGGGAAAAGTCAGAATGTGGATCGTGAAATTCCCCCGTGGGCCAGGGTTGCTCTGACCCTGGAGCTGAAGGCAGAAACCACAACAGGAAGCAGGCTAGCCCCCAGGGTTCTCCCCACGCCGCCGCTCCACCCCTCCCAGGTGGCCTGCAGACAGGTGCGCACTGGCCACCTTGGCTGCATTCGGCGAAATGCTTCAGGGAAAATAAAAAAGTCCTCTCACAGCTTAGGGGAAATCCAATTTTCCCTTCAGAGCAACATTTCAGGAGACCGTGGCCAACTTCAAGGTGCCTTTATCTGACCGCATTCCATCAGGAAAGGAGCAGGAAGAAGCCTTGGCCTTTCAAGGTAACTCAATCAGACTCCGTGGCATTCACAGGAGGATCAGTTACTGTAAGCCTCTGGGGGCAGCAAGGAGATTAGGACGCGGATTACCTGCCACTTACCATGTGTCATCAAGGGAAGAACGGCTTCGGCTACAAGCCCTGTTTAATCGGGTCCTGGCAGGCTTTGCTCAAAAGGATGGTTGACAGCATTTCTAAGCCTGTTTTAAATTGTCTGTTACATCAGTGGTGGGGACTGACCCACAGAGAGTGACAGCAATGTCAACAGTGGCCACTGGAGGAATTTCTGGCAAGTGGCCCTTTGTGAAATGGTGAGTAGTGGGAGCAGGGAGCTGCTGGGCATCGTACAGAAGCTCAGGAGCCCACTTAAACACACCCTGAAAGCCAACATCTTTGGGCATGTTTCAGCTTTACATCTCACTCCTCAGTCAGTCGTCATGGCTTGACACCATCGCTGGGGTCGGGGACGGAAGAAGCCAGCATCAGCCCTGGCTCTGAATCTGGGCAGCCGGACCAAGGGTGGGTTTTCATCCCCAGTGACAGCCCCGCCTGAGGACAAGGGAAGCATCATGGCCTGAAGAGAGGGTTGAGCCCCAAATCCTTCAGCCATGTACCCCAGCAGTCGGCAAACTGTGACACGAGGACCGAATCCACTGTTTGTACGGTTTTACTGGAACACAGCCACCCCCCTCACCTGTACCTCTGCATCTGGAATGGCAGGCTTGAGCGGCCACAACAGAAACTGCCGGGCCCATAAAGCTTAACATATTAACTATCCGCCCTTTACAGGAAAAAGTAAATAAATAAATAAATAAATAAATGCCTGAGCTCTGGTCTACACCATTCCTTAGAGGAGACCTCACAGTCCTGCCTAACCTCAGGTCTGCCCCGGAGGGCAGGGGATGGAGGGCATGTCTTGACACATTCTAAATTCTAGATGTTGAAGGAGTCATCGTTGAAGAGGAAACCCCACCAAGGCCCAATATTCCAGATGGAATCAGCTCAACTAAGTTCTCTGCATAGTGAATTTCAAATTTACCCAAAGAGATAGAATACCCGCTTTTGATACTTTCCTAAAATGGAATGCTGATCAGAAATCAGAAAGGCTCAGAAATCTCAGGGGCTTTCCACTACCCACAGGATTCAGAAGAGGCCAACTTCTGACCCTGGCATTGAAGTCGCCCACAGTGTGCACCCAGACCCCCTTCCATCCTTACCTGCTATAATTTCGCAGTGTCGTGTTATGTTGTTCTGCTGTGCCTGCTTCATGCCCATCACCGAGCAAGAACTGCAATATCAAGACGGTCATGGCATGCCAACATCTCTCGATACATTTGCACCCAAGTCCACCAATAGATGTTCCATGAACACAGCCTGTCCTCATGCTCTACCCTCCCCAGAAATGTCCTTCCTTCCCTCTGCACCTGCTGGCCCCCACTTGTGCTGCGAGGCTCTTCTCCAGTGTATCATGAAGTCTTTCTGGATGCTTCCTGGCCAGTGATTCTTCTCCCTCGTTGGGCCTCCAGAGCAATTCTTCCAAACATCTCCTGTGGGACTGATCAAATCCTCCCTGACATTGGTGTTCTCTGTGGCCAGGGAACCCATGGTATTCACAAATTAATGGTCTTCACTACTCATGGGGTGCATGGGGTGAGCATGGTAAGGATGCGGATAATGCCTTGTGGAAAGCCTACGCACATGACCCTGGCATCTCTTTTAAATCAGCTGCCTATAGGGAAAGCTGATGACTGCTTAGACAGGGACTCTGTCCCTGTGGCTGGGGCCATGCCTAGAAAAAGGGGCATGGACCTTCAGTGTCCAGAGCCAGGAGGAAAAGCCCAACAAAGAAGATGGGGGCTTTGTGGCATCTCCAGGCCAAGGTGGAGCTCTGCCTCATGAGTGACCAGCCACGGGAGAGAAGTCTACTTCCTCACTGTCTGCGCGGGCAGGGAGAGCAGACCACTCCCCACCAGCACCACCTGCTCCATCCCTCCATCACCTCACGGAGGGAGGCAAGTGTCAGGTCATTTTGTCAGCCAATGTACATCGACTGAGCACCGGGTATGTGCCAGGCATGTGAGGAGTGGTGAGTGAGACAAAGTTGTTGCCTTCACAGCACCTACACTGCAGCCCCAACCCAGCCCAGGAAAACGCATGATCTTGGAGATCCTGGAGGTGAGCAGGAGCAACAGGACCTTCACTCTTCACCCAGAGAGTCTCTGGGACGTGCTGCCCAGTCCTGCCAAGGACTTGTCTGGGCCCTGAGAGAAAGATAACTCAGCACCCCCTCTGGATGTCCCTCCCCTGCCCCACTTTGGTGGCATCTTTGTTCCTGGGTTGGAGGTGTTTTCAGGGAACGCCCATTTTGAATCTGAAAGTGGGGAGGTCATTGGGAAATAAGTCACCCCAGTGCTCTTGTGACATGGAAAAGGCAAGTGTAGGAGCCTCAGATCCTCCCATCCTTCCTGGGCTTGGGGCTGGCCCCATCGTTCAGAACAGCCTAATCCCCGGGGGCTGCTTCAGGGTTTGGGGGTGGGCCCAGTGGCCACAGAGTTCAGACTAGCTCAGGTGTTGGGGCACGTGCCCATAAGGGCTCTACACCACAGCCAAGAGATAGAAACTGGGCTCAGACTTGAGAAGGGATTTGGCCAAAGGGTTAGGGAGGTTACTGGGGCTCAAACCCAGGCTCCTGACTCCCAGGCCAGTGCTCTGTGCATAAGGTGACTGCCCTAGGGCTCCTGGTTGGGGGGGAGGTGGATGGGCCTCTGTGCCGAGTGACCCAGAGCAGCAGATAATGGACCCTTCCCAGGCTCCCCTGCTGGCATCTGGTTGGGAGGGAGGCTCACGGTGAAGGAGAACTTCAGTGGGTTTGCCCAAAACACCGCAAGGTCAGTGACACCACCACCTGCCCGTGAGCCCTGCTAAGGCCAGAGCAGGTCCTATCAGCCGCAAAATCCCCCGAGCCTGACACGGCACTGGACACACTGTGGGCCCACAAGCTCTCGGTGGATGAGCCCTCGACTGTCTCCCACCCCTTGTCCCCAAGGGGTCTCCTCTTGCCCTGGAACTAGACCCTCTCCCTCTCCTCCCCTTTGGGTTCCTACAAATGGCAAGAGGACGGCTCTACCCTGGACGACAGAACATGGTTTTTCTTGGCCCTTCTGCAAAAATCCCTTAAAAATATGATTCTTTTTAGGCTGAGGCTTGGGGACTTCATAGGTTGTTACGTGGTTGGAGATACCAAGCAGTTAAGACGGGCTGCCTCAGCCCTTCTCCCTACACCTGCCCGGTCTCCTGTGGATGGCGACTTTCAGGCATGACCCACCCTTGGGCACCAGCTGCTGGTGTAGGTGACACTCATGCGTGGATGGGGACATCCCAGGGAGAAGGAGCAGGGGCTCTGGGGGCTCTAGGCCTTCCCCAAGGTACCTGTAAGGGGGTCAAACCCCTTTCTCTCTCAATCCTATGACTCCTGCGGACCGAAGTCTGCCACCGCACATCTGAGAGCCAATGCAGCCCCCAACCTTGAGCCCCTAGAGTCCAGCCTTCCCTGCGATTCAAACTGGACTTCACCTCTCACTGCCTTCCTTCGCACGGAGAGGGGGACTTGTCTGGCCAGAACGAAATCCCCGCGGAGATCAGTTGGTTAACTGTGCTCTGAACTCCCCCACGACCTTTCCAGAGGCCAGGCCTTGCTGATGCTCCTGCCGAGTGGGGCACCTTCCGAGGGTCCCTCGCGAGGGAGTGGCTGTGCAGGGTGGGGCCGGGAGCCTTCTCCCTAGAAAAGAGCGGCTCGGGGGGCTGGCTCCCATTGGCTGCAGCGAATCCACCCAGGGAGCAGCTGCCCGTTGCAGGCCCCAAGCCTCCAGACTCTCCAGGCCTCTGGCCACCTGGCCGGCGCCACCCCCACCGCCCAGAGCGGCGCTCTCTCCCCTCTCCTCCCCATCAGGCCAGCAGGGACCGGGCGCCGCCTCCGGGTTGCCGGGAAGCCGAGAAGCCGAGAGCCGTCTGTCTACCAAGCACTGTTTCTATGGCTTCTTTCTACCCCGGTGGTTCCTGTGGCAGCGTCTGCCCTTAATGGGAACCACCATGGCCTCCGCCGCAGCCTGGAGCATCTGCCCCCTTTGCCCGTGGCCACTCTCCCTCTTCTTGCCTCTCTCTCAAATTCTCCTTTTTTTCTGCCTCGCACGGGTCATCGTGAGCCGGTGAGGGAAAGCCCTGGAGTATTCAGTTCCAAGCGCTACCCAGCAGTTCTCAGAAGGGCACAAAGAAGCGCGGTGAATGTCACATTGAGTCCCTGCAGCTGCACCTGCCGGCCCCTCCGGTTCACCTGGGGGTCACCGCGCGCTCGCAGATTCTCCGATGGCAAGGAGAGCTACTATGTTTTCAGTTCACAGTGAGATTAAATCTACAACGTTTGACCTAATTTATTTTGTGGCTGACGGAGCAAGGAGAGCCCGGAGTAAGATCTGGATGCATTTCTTCCCCTTAAACAAAACACCGAGGAATTTGTAGGAAGCCGTCGGCAGCTCAACATTTCATTCCAGGCCTAGACGTGAAAACGGCTGTGTAATGAGTGCTGGATTCCGGAGCCGGGGCAAGCCGAGCCGACCCGTGCTTGTTTTTCCCGCTGAACTACAGGTTCCTGCTCATCAGCCTCGTAATGTGAGGCCCTGGTGGAGCCAGAGCGCCAGCCCAGGGCTCTGACCCCGACAAAAGGTCCGACCCTTAGCTGAAGTTTGCCCAGACCTGGCCATGCCCTTCAGTGCTCTTCTGCCCCCTCCTGCCCTGGTCCACCTTGTCCATCAGCCAGAGCCAGGCCTGTTCTCCCAGCCCCTCTGCCCTCCTCCTTGACCTAGAAAACCAGCTCGTGGGGTTTCCACTGAGAAATCCGAGTGCACTTCCATTCCCACCAGGTGAACACCTTCTAGAATGGCTTTGTGAGCAGCAGAACAGCGCTTCTGTCTTTTTCCTTTTCATGAATCATAGGTGGGACCCCCCCCCGCCCCGCCCCGCCCATACACCAGACAGACACTGGCCAAGCGGCTCGGCCTGGAGCAAGGGTAGGGGCTGCGACTTGGCCCGTCAGTCCAGGCCTCAGCCCTCGGGGTAGGGGCTTGATGCCAGGCCTCCGTTTGACACCCCCGGACAGCAGAGACAGCCAGGGGAGCCACGGGGGCACAGTGGGCTGGGAAGCACTTGTCTGATGGGGGGAGGGGTCGGAAGGAAACGTCCACAGACAGAGCCGCCCCGAGGCCAGGTCTTTGGGGCAGGAGGGGCCTCGAGGGCTACACACGGTGTGAACAGGGGTGTGGGAGGCCCGTGGGTGCTCAGAGTAGCACGGGGTTTCTCTGAGTGTGGTGAGGGACAAGGAGGGAAGGCTGAGTGTGACCAAGGTGATGGTGACAGCGGCCAATCTTTGGTGAGAATTCACCCCCGGAGACTCTGCAGAGCACTTCATGTCATCCTGTGTGATGTGCAAAATGACGGGGTAAGGTGGATGTTGTCTTCTCTTCCCTTTTGCAGATGACGTCACTGAGGCTCAGAGAGGGAAGGAGTTGGCCCGAGATCACACAGCTAGAGGAAGGGGCAGGAGCTGCATCTGCACCCTCTGATTCCAGGGCCTGGCTGCTTAGCTACCATCCCGCGTGGCCAAGAGAAACTCACAGATATGGGCCCAGCGCTGGACACTGAGATCTGGGGTCCTTTGGCTGGGGTGCCATCGGGTCTCCCAGAGCGGGATGTTTGCAATGGTCAGTTCGGGACAGGAGGCCTCTCAGGCCCAGAGCCCCAGGGCGGCTGAATCAAATCCTCGACCTGCCTCGGGGTTCCAGGCCTGGCAAGGAGGCACCCCGTAACACTAAAGGAGTCTGAACCACGGGCCCAGGAACTGTAGCTCTACCAAGATGCATGTGCCCCCTGGGACCAGGTTGTGAATTTCAGCTCAGGCTGGGCAGTGCTAGTTATTAATTATAACACATTAATTATGACATTCGGGGAATGCTCGAAATGGAGGACCGCAGACCTCTCCCAAGGCCATATCTTGTCTCATATTTCTCACTCGAAGCCGTGACGAAGGCATGGTATTAAGGGCAGACCAGCCTTCCTGCTGGCTGGAACTGGGGTGGGGTGGGAGAAGCAGGCCATTACTAGTCTGACTAAAATGCTGACCTTTGAACACGAGAAGCTAAAAAGATGTATAGAGGTACGGAGCAAAGAGCCCAGGGAAATGTGCACTCTGATAAAAGGTAATGACCAAAGAAGAATCAAAACCGTGCAAGAATTGTAGACACAGAACAGGGAAGCAGAGTGGTCTTGTGTCTTGTACCAAAAGACAAAGCCGGTATTTTCAATAATTACCAACAAGGGGAGGAAACAGAAGGTGGTACCACTGGCCACTCTTGTTTGGCCACTCTTTGGGTTGTTTTGACCAGTGCGGCCAGTGTGCACTCTGCCTGGATCATCAGGAGGGCTGATGGAGGTGATGACGGTGTTTTCAAAGACAGATATCTATCTCACCCCGCTCCCCAGAGACAGGTAAGAATAAATTCAGTGGAAAAATCTCCAGTGAGTTCCTTCTGGTGTGTGGCTATAACATTAATGACAACAGCTGGGGCACCTGTGGGGCTCGGTCGGTTGGGCGTCTGCCTTCGGCTCGGGTCATGATCCTGGAGCCCCATGTTGGGCTCCCTGCTCGGTGGGGGAGGGGGGATCTGCTTCTCCCTCTGCTTCTCCCCTGGCTCGCCTTCTCTCCCTCACTCTCTCTCTCTCAAATAAATAAAATAAAAATCTTTATAAAAAAGTGACAACAGCTAGCATTTTCTGGGCACAAATTATGTGCCACATAGAGTTCTAAGGCATATTACTGGATTAATTCGTTGAGTCCTCACTGCAATCCTATGGAGATAAGACAGTTGCCAGCAGCATCTGACAGAAGGACTGAAGCACGGGATGTCCTGTCACTTGCCCAATGTCCCCTCACTAGTAAGCGCTAGCACCAGGAATTGTGCCCAGGTGGTCAAACTCCAGAGTCGACCTCTGAGCTTTCTGCCATATTACCTAGATTTTAGGAAGCTAAGAACCACTTGATGTATATCCCCAAGAGATTTGAAAACGTACTTCCTCACAGAAGTTGTACACAAATGTTCACAGCAGCATTATTCGTAGTAGCCAAAGAGCGAGAACAGCCCAAATGCCCCTCAACTTACAAATGGATGAACAAAATGGAGGATGTCTGTATGGCAGAATATTGTTCGCCCGTGGAACAGAACAGAGTGCTAACCCACGCTAGAGTGTGGATGAACCTTGGAAACATTACGCCACGGGAAAGAAGGTGGTCCTGGCAGACCACATACTGAATGATTCAACTTCTGTGAAAGGTCCAGAATAGGCAAATCCACAGAGACAGAGGTAGGTTAGAAGTTGCCAGGAGCTGGGGAAAGGGGAGAATTGGGAGTGACTGGTGGTAGGTATTGGTGTCTCTTCAGGCTGATAGAAATGTTCTGGAATTAGTGGTGATGGTTGCCCAACATTGTGAACACAGTGAAGCAAAAAAAAAAAGTCACTCTATTATATATTATCATATATTTAATATTATTATATATTTAATTAATTAATATATAATATATTTAATACAGTAAATTTGATGTTCTATTAATTATGTCTCAACATTTTAAATGGCCACTAGTGGCCCACCTGCCTGATACATCAGTGAGGACACTCTCAGCTTTGCCCTTGGCTGGTCCCTGGGTTGCAAGACAGCCACCCTGGTTCCAGGCATCACACACAAACCACAGCATCTAGTGGAAGAAGAGAGGAGTTTTTCAAAGAACAAGGAAATCTGCCCAGCAGCCCCCAGCATCAATCCTTGTGCATTTCTGTGGTCAGCACGGAGCCCCCTGCCTTCCACTAAACCCGTCACTGGCAGGAGGACCGGGGGCTTCTGGGTCTGTTCAGACAAATCAGGATTTGCCCCTCGAGTTTTGTCAAGGAAGGGTGGACACCTGAACAAAACAGGGCTCCGTCAGGAAAAGGGAGGGCGACGGCCATCTGCAGGCCCTCAGCAGTGCCGGGTATACCCAGTGCTTGTTAACACCCAGACTCCCAGGGCCCACGTCGGAGCTTCTGATTGGGCAGGTCTGCTGTGGGGTTCAGAACCCTGCATGTGACACAAGCCCCTCAGATGCCTCTGATGAGGGTGTCCTCAGACCTCACCCTGAGCAACACTGTGTGGTGAGGTCTGAGAACACACTGGAGCTTTCTTACCCCAGATTTTCCAGGAATCCCCACTTCTCCCTCCACGCCCCCATACTCCAAAAAGCACTCCAAAAGAGGAAGGAAGGAAGGAAGGAAGGAAGGAAGGAAGGAAGGAAGGAAGGAAGGGGGGAGGGAAGGATGGAGGGAAGGGGGG
>NW_027397120.1:8849481-8904971 GCF_003265705.2 Callorhinus ursinus
GGGAAGGATGGAGGGAAGGGGGAGGGAAGGGGGAGGGAAGGATGGAGGGAAGGGGGGAGGGAAGGAAGGAGGGAAGGGGGAGGGAAGGGGGAGGGAAGGGGGAGGGAAGGGGGAGGGACGGATGGGGAAGAACAGAGGAAGATGAGGAGACTGACATTTCTTCAGCTTCTATCCTGTGCTTTCACACACGCTGTATAATGTCACAGCAAGGCAGCTATTACTCTACCCATTACAGAGATGTGGACACTGAGGCTAAGAATATCAGCAGCTTACCCAAGGCCATGTGAAAAGTGGAAGACCAGGCATTCAGACCTGGGTCCTGGGTCCACTTCTAGAGCTGCTACCACCAGACCCTCCTCAACAGACACACTGACCAGAAGATCAGAGGGTGTCAGGCCCCAACACACAGAACTTCTGAGTCAACTACAAGTCCAGCTTAGTTAGAAAGTGACTGTCTCTTAGCAGAGAGTTCAGGACCCCTACCCAGAATAGAGAGTCTTTTATTTTTTCACATCAGAGAAAAAAAAAAAGAAAATTGCTTGTTCTCCTAGTATTAAAATCGTGCACCTACACCCTTTGACCTTTTTTCTTTAATAGTGCGTTTTCTCTGTGCTTGGCTTTCATGTCACTAAAAAGATGAACGTAATGCAGCCATTCGGCATGCATTTCTGCTAAAAGAACAAGCATTTAGAATGCACCATTTCCATTTGTCTAAAGCTATGCGCCTCTACAGTTCATGCTCTCCGGACCTGGGAATGGGCAGGATCATGGGAAAGCTGCTATTCTCGGGCACAAAAATGGGTCAGAAAATACTTCCCAAGATAGACACGCCAACACAGAGCTGCTACCTGGGAAAGGCTTTCACCTGGAGCCAGCTCATTCGTCTTCTTAACAGAAGCACTTATTTCTTCCCTCCAGCTGTCCACGGCTCTCTTTTCTATGGATCAAAAACCTCTTGAGACTATGGTTTTAAGAGAAATAGAAATCTGAATTTTAATGCAAATGTCAACTCTGCAGTACAACTCCCCTTGAGTTTCCTGGGACCGCTCCTAAGAGAAGAATTCCGAAATCCCCTGCCTTCCCCATTCCGACGTGGGACTCTTGGAACTTCTCTCTGGCCACAAGGAAGACACATGCATGTCAAGGCTTTGGGGTAGGTGAATTCAGGCATGCTGGCATTCCCTAAAGAAAGTTATCATTTTGAGCTCAGATTCTGAAAGACAGAACAGGGCTGAGAAATGTCAAGTTCTGAGTGTCGAGGTCAAGGTCTTATCTGTGCAAGTTCCCCTGAGTTGCTGGCAAGCACACTTGTGAACATTACCCACGTGGGTATTCGGATGGCTCACGAATCTGCAGGTTGGATGGAGAGAAAATGGCTCTATGGGAGGCTGGGATTCACAGGAACCCCGACAAACAAAGGGGGTTTCCGTGGAAGAAGAAGGCGGGACAAGGTAAGTCAAGCACTTGTGGGAGCGGGACTTTGGAGTAAGGCAGGTTGGAGCCCATGGAGACCAAGCTGGAATGTTCATCCAAACCCCCGTCAGCTAGGTCTGATTCATTAGCCTTAAAAAGTAAAGCATTTCTGGAGTGTCACCGGAGCATCAGGAGAGCCCAGATGCAAAGCGCCCTCACATACAGTAGACGACTGACCCTCAGTGTCAGCTTCCAGCCCCCGAGGCAGGACTGCTCTCGGCTGATAGTGCATGGTCATAACTTGGCAGCGTATGGAACACGTGAGGACTCCCTAAGGCGGGCAACGTTCCATGAATCAGTGACGTAAGGAATTAGTGTATAAGGCGTCAGTGTGGGGTTACATCAGATGGGTGCCCAGCCAACGGCAGCCAGCCTTCTGCCTGCAGGTCAGGCACCACTCTCAGCACTGAGCCTGCATCCTCTCACTTAACCTGGCGCACAACCAGCCCCGAGAGAGGTTCTATTATTGTCATTCCCATTTTACAGATGAGGAAGCTAAAGCCCAGGCTCCCGTTCGCGTGGCTCAAAAATGGTAGAGCCATCCAAGCTCAAAGAGCCCCACTCCAGTGCTGTGCACCTCTTACAAAGAGCTGAATGGATTCTTACTAGAATGAAGGGGAGCCAACGATCCCTTTCCCGTATTGATCTAAATCCTCTTCATCAGGGGTGTGACCTCCATGCTGACCCCTCCCTGAGGACCTCAGAGGAAGCAGGCACTAATTCAAGAGGTAATTCCCAGGCCACTGTATCTGCCGTCTCATGTCATCACTTGGCAGAGTGGAAGGCGAGCATTCCAGTTTCTACATTTGCATCTCATGTTGGGAAGCGTCCTATTTAAACGCCAACTGAAACAATGCAACTGTGGGAGGCCTGGGCCTGAGTCTTCACCTTGCACACGTACACACCATGCGCCCGATGACCCTGCTCACTTTGCATCCCACCGTTACACTGTCAGGACGGGAAGTAAGTCAAGTCCCAGTGCACTGTTTGGCAATTAGCAATTATATCTCAGACTCTTTGGTAGCCTTCCCACTGCTCTGTAATTGCGAGATTAAAAAGCTGTAATTTACATGGTTGGCTATAAGTGTGTGGATATCTTGCCATAACAAAGCAATTACCCAAGTGATTATCCTCACCAAGTAATCTGCAATTGTAGGTAAATAATGATTATGTAGCTGACAAATGTTGTGTTACTGACTCTTACAACGAATATTAAGATTTACCTTTTCATATGTCCAAATATAATATGTCTTCCAAGCCTCTGAGGAAGGGTCTCTTTAAGCAAATAGAACATGAGAGAGATTTTTGCATGGCACTTCAAAGTCCGGGAAGTACTTTTAAGATGCCTTTTTCTAACCGGTCCACACAATTGTGACATAAAGAAGGCAACTCAGGTAACATCATTTCCATGTTTTAAAGAAGGCAAATCAGGTCATGTGATTTCCATGCTTTATGGGGAAGACCGAGTCTCAGGGAAACTAAGGGACTCGACCTAGCAGCTGCGAAGTTCCTTTTCTCAGGAACCCTTAAGAAGACGAACGACTCCTTCCCAGGACCAGCCGCCCTTCCTCCCCCAAAGGCTCACAGACTGAGCCAAAGGACTTTTCCAGTCTCTGTAGAATGCTCGGGTCCATTCGATGAAGTAGAATAATTCAGGCTATAATGACATCCCCACCTCCCCCCAAATCAAAAGGCACTATATACTTCAACTCTATTTTATTGCCTTGTTCAGCAAAGTTGGCCAAAGGTCGTAATTCTTTCATTGTGTCTATACAAAGCCAGATGGCCATTTGAAAAATGTGAAGTTAAAAATGTTCAAAAGAAATGATTCTGTATCTACCACTCAAATTTTATTACTTGCCCAGTGCGACCAACATTATAATAAATGCAGCCCAACTGCTTTGTGGAGACATAGTCCGGAGCTATGGCAAGCCCAGGAGAGGGCAGGAAGTCTCCAGAGCATCTGGCCCGCAAGACTGGATTTCGGATCTGAGCTGCTCCAAACTGTTTTCAGAGACGTGGGGTGGAAACAGGATGGACCACGGAAAACCTGACTTTTCTTTGATTCCTCCCTTCCTTCATTCAACAAATACATATTGAAGGCCTATGAAGCACCAGGCCATGGCCATGGAGCCCCAACATGAACAAGATAGGGGTGCCCTTGACCTTGAGAGGCCGGCACCCAGCCCAGACGGAGAAAGGAGAGGTGTGTCGAGGACGGGTGATTGTTCCTGTTGGAAGGTTGAAATGCTGTTCAAATTCCAAAGTTGTATTAGGTCCTATCTATCTTGAATATTTCTATTCGAGTATTTAAAAAGTATTCCAAGTTTCATACTTGCTTCATTGAAAACAAAATAATAACCTAACAACATAATCACTTGAGCCAACCTATACGCAAGGGCTTGTCACTCTTTCGCACGTTTCTACACACACTCATTCATTCCTAATACGCACGCTCGTGAAGGAGACCCATAGTCCAGGACGACACTCCCTAAACTCACCCTTTCCTTCACATCATGTTTCCTCACACACTGCCGTCCCCATCTACTCTCTCTTCCAGACCCCTCGGAAGAAAACCTCCAGGAGCCTCCACGAGGGTCCTCCCATCGATACTGTGCCTGGCCCCAGCCTACAGCCTGTTTTCTCCTGCCCCCTCCTTCTCCTGAGCCTGTCACGAAAGCCCAAGAAAGCCTCCCGGTAATGGAAGGACATTCCCAGAAGGATCGGAGGGACGGGGAAAAGTGAGTAGGCAACACCAGAATGTCCCCACATTCATAAATTGTGCCCCTTCGTATGGATACTTAGAACCAAGTTCTCGCTACATGATCGTTTCAATAATCACCAAAATGGATTACTGGTGAAGATTTCAGGATTTCTACCCCTGGAGATAATGAAGAAGACAAACGGGAGAGTCACACTGGGGCTGACTGGAGCCATCAAAATATTTGTTTAACATCTGCTTTCGGCGGGATTGTTACACCCGGCCACAATCAGTGCCATTGTTCCTGGAGCTAATCTCATAGATTTACCCCTTTCTTTATTTTTAATTGAATTGCCCTACAGGTAAATACACGGAGCCCTTTCCAGTGCAGACACCCTGAGCGTGGGTGTCATCCTTGCCCCGGATTCTTTGTGTGTCAAACGAAAGCCACTTCAGACCCCTGAGTCCAAAGTAGTTAATTAACAGAAATCAAAGGAGCCTTTGTTGCCATCCCAAATCTTCCTCTCTTCTCCAGATGGGGACAGATTCACTGACAATTTAGTTCCATTTCTGAGAATGGTTTCTCAGGTTTCCCTTGTCGGTGACTAGAAAGGGCCAGGTGCCATCAAGGACTCCTGTTTCTGGGGCTCTGCCAAAGACTGAATCAAAGGGAACAGAAAGGCCTCAAATCAGTGGTCCAGGACCTATCAGGGACTTGGAGTCCTTAGGTCGGGGACCAAGATGGGGGGGTGGTAACCTGCAGAGAGAAGTCCTGGCAAGTAGGGGTGATAGGTGACATCGCAGGGCTCTGCTCGGAGTAGAAACATATGAGGAGGGGGCTCTGGGGCGTGGGTAGCGCCTTGTGGTTAAAAGCTCCTGTGACTGCCCATGTGAGACCCCATCCAACAGGGTCTAAAGGCCCCATGTTCAAGCTGACCGAGTCACCGCTTACTGGAATGATCAGTGCCACGACTAGCTTTCAGAGATACCAAGAAAAAAAAAAAAAAAGAAAGAAAGAAAGAAAAGAAAAAGGAAAGAAAGAAAAAGATAAAAGAAAAAGAACCAACTTTATAAGGTCAGCACAGTCCCAAATAAGCAAAGAGCATTCATTCCTTCTGTGTTTACTAAAATCCAGCTTATAAAGAGAGAAGATTGAGCAAGCAGGTGCAGCAAGCAAGACAGGGTCACTAACCAACATATCCAACCGTCGTAAAGGATCTGGACAGGGGACATACCCCAGTGAAAGGACGAACACAGAGGGGAAGTAGTCATTCGTTAGCCCAGGACCAGGGATGAAACCCAGGACAGCCGGCTCCCAAACATGCACTTCTCCCAAGAAAGCCTGCAGATTCCTGTGCCAACTAGACAGCACCCTTTGGAGCTTGAAGGAGACAGTTTTAAAAATGAAAGGAGGTTCTGCTTCATACAGTGTGTAATGAGGTGCTAGGGTTTATTTTAATGCTAAGAACCGAGCATAAGCTGAAAATAGATGTAGATTCAAGAATATTATCAAGCAGTGGTTTCAAACACTTCTTATGCAGACAGGGCAGATGGGGGGGCAGAGGGAGGGCGCAGCAGAGTCTCGCCTTGAAGATGGAAACTGGAGCCTCGGCGGGGCCTCCTCTCCTCTCACCAGCCCAACGCAATATATTTGCTTTCACTCAAAATTGCCTTAAAAGTCCGCTGCTAAAAAAAAAAAAGAAGTTTAAAATGTACAGTTTGGCCGGTCACGTCTACGAAGGGTCCAGGAACGCTGGGGCACCTGGGGGGACATACAGAAAGGATGAGCCCGTCTCCCCTGCTCCGACCCTGGCTTTTGGAGCCTTCAGTGTGGCACGAGCCCAGGGTAGGGGGTCGCTTTTACACCTGGAACATGCAGGGTCCACGTTTGCTTCTCTGGGAAAGCCAAGGTCTCCCTGGCCCCATCAGAAAGGGGATTTGGGGGGGGTGATCGCGGCTGAAGTGATGTAGGAACCCTCCCCACTGGGAAGGTCCAACGGAAGAAACACCGTCCCTGGACACCAGGCTTGTTTTGCTTTCTCACTCGGGTGCTCCTGGGACCTCTCAGACCCCTGTTTCCTCATCGGTCCGATCAGGAAAGCAACAGCTCCCGTGCAGGGTTCGATGAGAAGTGGCGGTCAGACACAGATCCTGCCAGGAACTGACTGGTATTCGGAGAGACTACAGGGCTTGCGAACTCCCACCCTGCCCCACGGCAGAGGTCAAAGCTGCGGGTTTGGTTTCCCCTCCCTGGAAGAGAGATCGGGGGCGGGGGGTGGGGGGAGGGGGGGAGAAGGCTGCAGGTTTATTAGCATATGTGAAATAAGGCTTTCCCAGCCAAGATGTCCATCGACAGATGAGTGGATAAAGAAGATGTGGTATATATACACAATGGAATATTATGCAGCCATCAAAAGGAATGAGATCTTGCCGTTTGCAACGACGTGGATGGAACTGGAGGGTGTTATGCTGAGTGAAATAAGTCCATCAGAGAAAGACATGTATCCTATGACCTCACAGATATGAGGAATTCTTAATCTCAGGAAACAAACTGAGGGTTGCTGGAGTGGTGGGGGGTGGGAGGGATGGGGTAGCTGGGTGACAGACATTGGGGAGGGTATGTGCTATGGTGAGCGCTGTGAATTGTGCAAGACTGTTGAATCACAGATCTGTACCTCTGAAACAAATAATGCAACATATGTTAAGAAAAAAGAAAAAGAAGAAGATAGCAGGAGGGGAAGAATGAAGGGGAGTAAGTCGGAGGGGGAGATGGACCATGAGAGACGATGGACTCTGAGAAACAAACTGAGGGTTCTGGAGGGGAGGGGGGTGGGGGGATGGGTTAGCCTGGTGATGGGTATTAAAGAGGGCACGTTCTGCGTGGAGCACTGGGTGTTATGCACAAAACAATGACTCATGGAACACTACATCAAGAACTAATGATGTAATGTATGGTGATTAACATAACAATAAAAAATTTAAAAAAAAAAAGAAATAAGGCTTTCCCTTATTTGTCCTAAATAAAATAATTGCTGTAATGAAAAGTCAAGGAGTTCGGGAAGCAGTATTTTCTGAAATACAATTCTCAGTGAACTGGGAACAATATCAACCAAAAACAAAAACAAAAAGAAATAAAAATGAATAGAATCTACTGAAACCAACGGGGACGGGAAAGTCTCAACTTCAATATTGTGTCAAATTGGGTAATAAAGTGAATTCCCCAAAAGCACCAAAGGGCATTTGCTGAACGCCTAGAATGCACAGCCCATCGGCCTCCTCCCCGGCCACCCTGAGTCCCTCCCAGCAGGTTCTAAGGGCACTGAGGTGGTGCCCTTCTAGGTTGTCCGGAAGCTCATCCCCTGGCCAGAGCTCAACACCCCCAATCTGGGGGTCACATTGAACAATTTCCAGTCCTTCAAACTCTGTGCGATAGCCTCTCCCTCCATCCATTCCCTCTGCAGGGAGCCCCACCCTCCAGCCTTCCCTTTCACCTGGGAGGTTCCTACTAACCCTTCAGTTCTTCCAGGAGTTCCTTCCCCAAGAGCTTGCATCCCAGCGGGCAGGTTGTCCATGGAGGCAGGGAGCACCCGTCCCGTCCTCACACTGCCCTGCCTGCGAGCGTGTCCATGGCCCCTCTAGGGCGCTCACCGCCTAAGGACAGGGGCCAGCCCACTGTCAGCGCCTAGGTCAGAGCCTGGTGCTTAGCAGGTCCTCGGTGTTTTGAGAGGGTTGTTTGCTCAGCCAGGTCCGAGCAGTCTAGCCTTCTGGCAGGAAAAGTGCAGTCACCAACAGTCACTTCCTTCATCGCCTCACTCAGGGGAATGAGCAGGATGCAGCCCATGTTGCCTCCCAGTGGTCTCAGCAGAATTTCTGGGATTTCTTTCTAAATCCATGGATGGAGACAACTGTGTTGTGAACTTTCTAGAAAGCCCAGGTCTTGCCCCACATTGTTGTCTGAGTCTCCAGGCTATGCCGATCCCCAAAGCACACCACAGGGCAGCCCAGTCTTTCCTTCTGGAACCTTCCCCTCACCTTCTCGGGGGCCCTCCTGGCACCTCTGGGGCATAACCAAATTGTGGGTGTGTGTCTTGGAGACATTTATCACAGAATTACGGCTCCAGGATCCCGTTTCCATGACTGTGACATGATGGCTGTGTATTTCACGCCTTTCAGTTTCCCAGCTGGGATTTGGAGATTTAAAGACATGGGGGATGTATTTTTAAATTTACGAGAAGGCCATTGACTTAATTAATTGTGCCCCGAGAGTTTCGTCAGTCACAATAAGAATTCTTAAAGGCAAAGGGGACCAGGGGAGGGAGGTCTCCGATGGCTTGGAGCTGCAGAAGCTTGTGTTTCTTTGATAAAGCCCGCGACGCTAAGGTTCTGGGTTGAAATAAATTCTTTGGAGGAGGGCATGTCCAGAGGAAGCAATGCAGCCAGGGGCACTGTGAGAAGCCCCATCTGCAAACACGATCGCCTCCGTGCCTTGCACAAGCCAAAGCCTCTTTTCTTTGAGGGTCTCCAGGTAACAGGATCCTTCAAAAAGGACAAAACCCATTCACCAGCCAGAAATAGTCTCCGCCTTTATACTGGGCCATTCCATCATCTGACTGGCGCTGCTAGGCCTGAGCCCGTTCTCCCAGATTCTCTGAATCGGGCTCTCCCTGATCAGGTACATGGAGGACCATGTTCTGTTGGCATCAAAGACCCCTAGCCTGCCTCGTCCAACCTGCTCCTTTCACAGACGGGGCAACGGAATCCCAGAGGCCTTGCCTGGTGAACGACAAAGCCAGGCTCAGAGTCCAGTCTCCGGACCCCTTCGGGCTCTTTCTGCTGTCCGGCACTGCCTTCCAGCTGAGAAGGCCTTGGCTGCTGTGCCTCTCAGAACATCCAATTATTTTCTACTTTCAGACTTCTATTCTTGCACAGAACAAAACACTTAACGGACTTAACATATTGTCCTCCAGAATCACACCCCCTTTCTTTCCTTATGTGCTTCCAGTGACACCAAAATTTCACATAGATTCCCAAACCCAGAGGCCACGCCTGAGCACACATGCGGCCCCACAGACGCCAAGCTTGGGACCGATGGGACATTAGTCCCACTACCCAGAGGGTCTAGTGGGGACGTGTCTTCTAGGACGCTCTCCAGGGGCTCCAAAGGAAGCAGGGAGAGTAGAGAGGAGAAGACAGCCATAATTCAGATGGTAGGTGTCTTTAAACTTGTCATTTGCATTTGTAAAAGGGATCTGTCAATGTGGGAGAAACGCTGGTTGTCATCTGGAAGTGAGCCCAGATCACCCGGAGCTGAGAGCCCCCCCCTTGAGGCAGGCGGGACCGTCCCAGATCTAAGGGCCAGAACTGGAAGATGGTATTACCTGCCCTGGAGATCTTTTCCGTATCTTCTCCCCACCCCTCACCCTGGGCCCAGTCCCTCTTCCTGTCTGGCGCTGTTACGGCTGGTGTCTGCCCACCTGCCTGACTCCCACTGCGCGGGGAACACTTTGGAAGCAGGGACCTCATCTATTCTCTTGCGCTTTAATCTCCCAGCAGAGTGCCTGGCGCATAATGCTCGATACATGCAGATGGCTTCAATGGGGAATCTGGCCCCATTCACTCATTTTATAGAAGGGGAATCTGAGGTCCAAAGAGGTCAAGTGAGAAATTGGAAGCGGAACCAGAGCAAGGATCAGGGCCCCAGCCCGAACTGCTAGGAGACCCTATCTTTGCAAATAACAAGGAAACAATATGGGTTAACCTGGACCACTTAGTTCTGCTTTCCCAGGCTCATGCAAACTCACCCTCCCTTACCTCTCCCTTTCCAACCCCCTACTCTGAAGAGCTTGAAAATGCCACAGGTTTTTATGCAAATGACCTTCTAGGGGTCTGAAAGAAGCTAATGTTTATTTTTCATTCAAAGGTCCCAGATGGGCTTTATCTGCTGGGCCTGGCTGGGCCCCTGTTATCAGACGGGCATGCAAATGACTCCCCTAGAAAAGTCCTGGAAGAGAATAGCTCTGTTTTTAAACCCACAGGCATTTGCCTGGACATTTGCCTGCTCATTTTCCTTTTCCGTTCCAAACAACGTGGGGGCACCACAACGGTCCTGTGTAGTAAAATTCTAGCAGCAGGTAGGTACAGGCCCACTGACCGGGAGGAGCTCAGCTGCCTCCTGGCCAGGCCACGAGGAGGGGCCTAGCCTCGGCACCCTGAAATTCTTAATCCACCAGGAGCCCCATCTCATGCAGAGAAAAAAGAAAAGTAGACCATTTGCCACTCTCAGGGACCCAAGGCCACCAGAGGAAGCACTTTGAGGAAAGCTCTTGAAAATATCCTCACAGACCAGAGGGCTGACCTGCTCTGAGTCATCAGCTCCGAATATTGAGAGGAGAGTTTTGTTTTTGTTTTTTAATGCAAGCTTCATCCCCAGTTCCAGCCTGCCCGCTTCACTGGGAAGGCCATGGCCACCCTCTGAGCACCATGAGATCACCCCAGGGAAGGAACAGTTAAACTCCTGGTGACACACAGGCCTCCCCCAGCCCAGGAAGGACAGGCTCAGGGGCCTCACCGCAGCATCTGTGGGCTGAACCCACATGGATCCCAAAGAGGGAGCCAGCCACAGAAAGCCACGTCTCTGGGCAGACATATGATGGTACACTTTCCATATGACCCAGCAATTCCACTCCTGTGTCCAGACAGCTTCTTGTACATGAATGTTCATAGCAGCTTTATTCATAAGAGCCCAAGACTGGAAATTACCCAAATGTCCATCAACTGGGGGATGGATAAACAAATTGAGGCAGATCTGAATAAGGGACTACCGCCGGGCAATAAAGAGTAAGCTACACGTGCTTGAACTGCAATGCGCCACCTGGGGGGTGGAGGAAGCCCGGGCCTCGGGTAGGGGGCTGCTGGGAAAGGTGATGGCCAGAGGCGCGGTGAGGAGGCATAATTACTTTATATCTTGATTGTGGAGGCGGTTACACAACTGTGCTCATGTGTCAGAGCTCATCAAATTGTACACTTCACGATGGTGAATTTTATTGCACGTGATTTCCACCTCAACAAGGGTGACCTTTTTTTAAAAAGACTTTATTTATTTATTTTATTTGAGAGAGAGAGAGAGAGAACGTGCAAGCTGGGGGAGAGAGCAGAGGGAGAAAATCTCAAGCAGACTCCCCGCTGAGTGTGGAGCCCGACGTGAGGCTCGATCTCACCACCCCGAGATCATGACCTGAGCCAAAACTGCGTGTTGGACGCTTAACCGACTGAGCCACCCAGGCGCCCCGAAAAGGGTGACTTTTTAAAAGAAATATCGTGAGGAATTATGTCACATTAGCTATTAATCTTCTTTCAGGCTTCTTAGTTTTCTGCCTGCAAAATGGTCTTCAAAACATATACCAGCCAAGAATCCTCTTCCTCAAAGAGCCCTAGGAGAGGAGCCAGAGAATACCATTCCTCTGTCTTTTTAGCCCAAGATCAGCTGTTCAGACATGTCGAGAGGTAGCGGACTTTGTAGTTAAGAGTGGAGATTTCAAAACCTGAATTTAATGCCCAGCTCAGCCAGTTCCTGGGTGAACCTGGGAAAGAGCATCAAATTCTGAAAGTCCTTATCTGTGAAATGGTGACGAAAGTAGCACTTTCCAAGGTAGAAACAGCCCAAATAGCCAGACAGATAAACAGGTAGACAAATGGCGGCATAGCCACACAATGGAATATTATGCAGCCATAAAAAAAAAAAAGTATGAGGTACCAATACAAGCTACAGTATGGATGAAACTTGATAACACTATGCTAAGTATAAAGGCCACATATTGTATGATTCCATTTATATAAAATACTCAGAATAAGCAAATCCATCAAGACAGAAAGTGGATTAACGGTTGCCAGGTGCTGGGGATGAGGGAAGGAAGAAAACCAGCTTAAATCAGTACAGGGTTTGGTTTTGGGGTGTTGAAAATGTTTTGAAACTACATAGAGGTGGTAGTTACCCAACACCATGATGTACTAAATTCAACTGAATGTCACCTTAACATGGTTAATTTTGTATCATGTGAATTTCACCTCATTAAACAAAAACAGCATCCCTCTCCTTGATGTCAGAAGGAATCAAGAAGGTCACTCAGGCAGGAGGCACAGTCCTGGGAGCAGTCAACCTCAGTGAACATAGCTGTGATGACGCTGAACTCACCAGCGGAGGCTTCCTTCCAGGAAACGTGAACTTGGGGATTACAAATCCTGGAGAAGCAGAGACCACAGGTCTCCAGATCCCAGCCCCCAAGACCCCATCTCTGCCCTGCCCCTGACTCTGGGCTTGGACTGGAAGATGAGTCACTTAGGAAAACAACCTGGCTTGTGTCGTGGGCCCAGGCCTAGCCCCAAGGGCTGACATTTGATCTTTGTCCTCTGACCCTAGCTCTGACCCATGCCTAATCCCATGGCCAGGCCGGCAGCATTGAAAGCCTGCCGGGAAGACAGCTTTCCCAAGCAGGCCCAAGCAAGCCTTGACGCCCAGCAGATTTTGTCTTTTGAGGGGGTCTGTTAGACCAGGTGTAGAGAACACAGGACAGTCTGGGAGATTTTTAATAGGCTCATAACAATGAGACTAATTAATATCTAATCTGAATCTTCTTAGTATGGGAACCTATTGAGGAAGAACAACCCACCTTCGCTAAGACTTGTGTTTTTTTAATGGAAATCAATGAGCAGCTCCCGATCCCTGCTAGATTTCTGAGAATAGCTCTCAACCCACATGTGGAGGGAAGGTTTGGACCCGTGCAGGCTCCTCAGGCACCTGAGTTCTCCTGGAGTCTATATGAAATGGGCGTCCACGTCCCCAAACCTATGGTTTATTTTGAGAAAGGATCTACTTGCTGAAAAAGAAAGTCCTCTTTGGATTAGAAACTGTATGAACTTCGTGGGCCCCTTAACCCTTCTTAAGCCCAGGATTCTGGTCAGTGAAGTGGAAGGGTGGTTCCAGTTGACCTGCCTCTGGGGCTTCTTCCAGGGTTTTCTGTGAATCTCACCATCCTGAGAAAGCATCCCGCTCTCATGGAATTACCAGGCACCAGGGGGAGGGCGGGGCTGGAGACAGAGCTTTGGGATGCATTCTCCTATAAAAGGCTAGCAAAGCTCCAGGGATCATCCGGGAGAATGTACACCAAAGTTCTCAGGGGTACCCAGAAGGCTGGTAAAACCCCGGGTGCTGGGCCTGCCCCCAGAGTTCAGATTCGGTCAGTCTAGTGTCTGATGGGCTCCCAGGTGATGCTGATGCTGCTGGCCTCGGAACCACGCTTTGAAAACCACTGGTGTGGAGTAAGAGAAAAGAACCAGAGGGGATGGGGGTTGGATTGGGGGGTGTGGGGACAGAGACAGAAGGTCCCAGCAAGGGCAGGAGCTGCATGAAACACAAGCATCTCCGAAGGGTCAGGTTCGGGCGCAGGCTTCAAGGAAACAGATGGGATGGTCCAGGAGGAGGAGGTGCCAGGAAGGGGCGGTGTACACAGAGTTCCAAAGGGAAGATGTGCTCAGGTCACAGACAGGCCAACAGGAGGACAACAAAAACCAGGGTGAGGCAGCCAGCAAGCCTTGGGGGCCAAAGGCAAGGTACAAGAACAAGGAGAGAGAGGAATTCCAGTCTTTAAAAGAGAGAGACCTGTTCTATTTGGCTCAATGTCATGTTTCCAACACGCGTGGTCTAAGCATGACAGCTGGCTCGCTGGCTCCGGCTTGCAGAAGACTCTGCATGGAAGACTCTGCCGCAGTTCACAATGGGGGTTGTCACTGAATTCAGGAAGGGATGGGGCTGCTCAGGGGCATAGAGGGAGGTGGGGGCAGGGTCTGCATTCCAACCCAAGTCTATCACAAGTGATGCTATCCCCCATTCCTTCTGCCCCTCAGTTGGGTCACAGGGGGAGCTGTGAAGCCCCCATGTCCAGGGGCCTGTTTCTTGGGAAACTGACCCCACCAGCAGCCTCTTCTGCCTCCTCTGTTAAATGGCTATCACTACCACATCCGAGGACTGAATCAGCTCGGGCAGTGAAGCCACTCTATACCGGGGAGATGTCACACTTTACTGTCAGCATTAACTAATAGGCACTGGTTAATGTCGCTGAATTCCAACCAGCCATGATTAAGCTTGATGACAGAAGCTGAAACAGTAACATTCGGGATTTTTACAGGTCTGTTCTTGCAGGCTCAGGCCAAGGGCATAGATGGTGTTTGGGCAATGGTAATGGCTGGATGGAATTTTCCTTCAAAGCTGAGCCAGGCAGAGCCCCGGGGGCAGGACACTGCAGGACTCTGTGTGAAGGAGACAGTCAGCTCAGGGAGGGGCCAGGAAGCTGGGCTAACTTCGCATCAGCAAAGGAGGCTTGTCAGCCCAGGAGCAAAGGAAACTTTCCCTGCAGACTGTGAGGCACCAGGGAGCCTAAGAGGTCACTGGCCTAGGACCCCAAGAGCCAGATGTTATCACTGGCTGGACCAGTGAAACCTGAGCCTGGACCCTCACACCACAGATGACATCCTGGGGCGGGCGCCAGGCAGCAATTAGGACGGGGAGCTGTTCCCGGCCTGGGGTGCTGGGCATGCTGACTACGGACTGGCAATAATTTCTCTTCCCTTCCCTGCTCCTCCTTGCTTCTCCTCCTTTGGTCTGGTACATCTCAGGGTGCAGGTGCAGTCTCCTCCTACGCCTGAACCAGGATGAAGGTGCCAAGTGTCACCTGATGACGCTCAGGGACTGCTGTCGTTCGGGTGTTTGCAGGGATGTAGGACAGAGACACAAAGACCAGGCGGAGGGACTGAATCCTGACAGAGCTGTCCCCACCAGATCCAACACCTTGGCTGGACTCAGAAATTCCTCCCAGGCCCACTACCTTGGCACACTCCCCTCTAGCTGGACCTAGAGGTGAGGATGAAACCCATATATCCCACACTCAACCTGGACACCGAGACCTCAAATTGTACCTGTCTACATGAACCAGACTGTGCGTCCCACTGCTTCATTAGCATGACTTTGGGTATCGGGAAGCCTCTTACCCAGGCAAACGGCTTGATTTTTCACTGAAGGAACTTCCCAAAAGACACATCAATTCTTTGACAGGAAGCACCACCAGACAGTTTGCACCCTAATAATCTTCCAATCTCTCACCTCCAAAATCCCGCCTCACTGTTTCTACATTCCTGGACTGCTGTATCTTGATCCTCATCTAACCCTAATCCAGCCTTCCCACATTTCCCACACTGAAAGTCCCGCCATTAAACCAAACTTCCAATTCTCAATAAATCCTGACCTTGCCATCTCCTGTTGAGGCACTGCCTCCCAAAGCTCTGTAGAGGTGGTGTTCTCCCTCACCGCCGTGAGCAATCACCTCAGCTTTGTCTTGTCAACGGGTTGTGTTGGTCCTATGTGGGGAGCCAGCATTCAACAGAAGGATTCAATAAGTATTTTTGGAAGGGTGAGTAGGTAGGTGGATGAATGAACAGATGGATGGCCAGATGAGTGTGGGAGGATGGAAGAATGAGCGGGTGGATGGATGGATAGATGGACGAGTATGTGGGTGGGCGGATGGATAGGTGGGTGGGTGGATAGAGGGATGGATGCATGGATGGGTGAATCCGGACGGACGGATGGAGGGATGGACAGGTGTGCGGATGGATGGGTGGATTCCTACCAATGCTGATAAAGCCTTCAGATCTGGCCTTAGCATGGGCTGGAGAAGGTCCCGTCTTGGTCTCAGGACTAGAAGCCTGTCTGATCAGAGAAGCACCATCCTCTCTGTAAGGAAGCTCCTTAAACTTCTAAGTTAATTCTCAAGTAGCAACGCAAGATGATTTTGGTTGAAATTTGCAACACAAAGGCCGAATTTGAAGACAGACTTGGTGAGTGAGTGAGGCTGCCCACCCCAACTTGATGTGATGCGTGTAGACCAGTATCAAATTAAATCTCCCCATTGTACCTTCTCTGTGGTGGGCACAATGCGGGGTGTTACTATTCCTGTCTTCCTCTTGGCAACATCCTTTTCAGCTTAAATTATACAGAAGCAAATAATTATTGGGGCCTTCTGTTTACCCTCCTTAGAAGATTTAATTTGTCCCAATAAACATGGAAAGGCAGACCTTTTGGATTTGAAATGACATATAATTTACTTCTAACAAATGCTCAGGGTCCAGGAGAAAGCCCATTCATCAAGCTGATCTGAATCCCAGGCAGCTTACCAAAAGGACCTTTTGTCTAATTGTTTTCCATCACAAACAACATGTGGGGAGGAGATTTAGGCAGTATTTCCAAACACTGTAAGCTACATAATTATTGTCCTCAGCAAACCTGGTGATCGTGTTAGAGTCACAATAGCAATTTATCTGCCTAATCCCCCATTCACTATGGCCCATCGCAAGTGTCGTGTGGTTGAGGAGGCATTTAATAACGTTCCATTCAAACCCTAGATTTAAATAACATTACCGCGGTGACCCGGGCCCAACAAAGCCCGGGAAATCCAAAGGGGCTAGGGACCGTCCTTGACGCCTGGCATTCGGCCAAGGGTGCCGGGATGGCAGAGGGAAGACTCTGAGCTGCCACTCCCTCTGATCTGCACCAGGCACAAAAGACATCATTGCCCAGAGTCAAGTCAGTGGCTGGGCTCTGTGCTGCCCGACCTGCCTGTCTGGTACCATCCAGGAGAATGTCAGCTTCAACTGTAGCTCTTTTATTGTTGTGGTGGTCGTTTTAAAGTAGGGATAGTGTGGCTTCTGCTGCAGCCTGTGAACCTAACCTTGCATGAGCTCCAGATCCCGGTACCTTGCTGCCCCAAGGACATCGCATCCCTCCTGATATTTCCCCGAGGCCTCAAACACAACCGTCCCAAATTCGGCTTCTCATTCTTGCACGTGCCTCCCTTGCCTCCAGTGTGCTCCTCAGTGGCTTCATCGCTTCCCCAACCACCCGAGCCCCGATGCGGGCAGATATCCTCTTTTCAGCCCCGAATACCACATATTCGGTTGGTCGGCCAGCCCCAGTGTTTCTACCTCCTCGATATTTTGAACGCTCAGTGGTGTGGCCACTTCTCCAGGGTGGGCTCTTGTCTCTGACTGTGTTACTACTGCACATGCTCCTGGCTGCTTGCCCTCACTCTGGTTCTTGCCTCCTCCAACCTATTCTTCTCAGGATGGCAGGTATGAAATGCAACGTTCAATAGCAAATTAAGACCATTTTGATTGAAATATGCAATTCAAAGGCAGTGCTTGAAAAATAGCCTTGGTGAGTGGGGCTGCCCACTCAAGCTATGGAACTGCAAGGGGTCACCCCCTTGTTCAATAATCTGAAAACATTTGCAGTTATCCTCAGGGCCAAGTCCAAGCTGGCCCTTGCTCCCCTTGCCATCTCTCGCTAAGTCTCCAGGCATACCACTGGCTTCCCATGTAGGGCATGCCCCTCGCTTCAAAGCCAAGAAGATCCAAACCCGGGGCACCGCGTGTTTCCATCAACTCCATCTCTGGGCAATTGGCGGGGAGAGGGGAGGGGCCTGGGGGAGGGGCCCGGGGTGTCAATCTCACACCCGCCCTTCCACGTCAATCCACTCCTTGAGTTTCTAAATGGAAGAAGCTGGGACTCTTTCCCCAATGAGACAAAAGGACTGATTTTGCCCCTGCACCGGATTCATTGACCTTTTAGAGACGGAAACGCATAAAGGAGAAAAGAGAGGCGAAAACAGGGCTTTAAACTCATACACCCTGGTCGCCCATGGCCATACTGGCGACCAACTGACTGAATGCCGCCTCACTGTGCTAAAGCAGCTCACAGGACGCCTCGGATCTCCGGAGAGAGCCCCCACCTCACTGCCCCTTTCCTCCTGTCATCTGCTTGTCACATACCTGGGCCAATTTTTATTTTGTGCTTTGAGATCTTTGGGACAACACTTTTCTTTAAAAGCTGCAGGAATGTTCCACCATTACAAGGTGCATCAATTGTAACCTCAATGAGATGCACGCGCGGGCCGGGCCGATCCTGGCTGCCTCCTCTGTCACTGATTTAGGGAGGCCAGATGGCGCAGCCAACACCACCATGCTCTTCTCAAATCTGGACCTTCCTGGGCCCAGATTTGCCATCCACCTGGTGAACGCCTCTAGTCGGCTGGGCGGGTCTGGCTGCTCCTTGGCTGTGCAGGTGTGGGGAACAAGCCTGTCAATGCCACGTGTCAAACATAAGGTGGGGGCTCCATAGACTGTCATGGTTCCCAAGCAGCTGTTAGGCTCGGCCGTGCACATCTTTCTGCCTGTGTGGGTCAGTGATCCAGTCAGCAGCACGGCGACTTGTGGGGGGTACGTGGAGCACGGTGTCTCCCCACCTGTGTCCATAAGTGGGGCTGGGATGAGCCCTTTCTGATGGAACGGTGGATGATGCCAGGCAATGGCTGTGGGTAGACCAGCCACTCAGACATTTAGGGCGTCACTGAGGAGGACTGTGATGTTCCAGTCAGTCCATGGATACCGAGTGACCACGGCTGAGTACCCCAGGTAGGCATTGATGAGAAAGAAGACAGGCCCTGATGGAGTCGTGGGCGGGCTGGGGCGGGGGGGGAGGGGGGTTGCTCTAAAGGCAGAGAGAGGTCCTGGGACTAGGAATGGGACAGATGCCACCTACTGGCTGTGTGATCTAGGAAAGCAACTGAACCTCTCTGAACCTCGTTCATTCAGTAAACTACTGTCTTAGTCAGTATGGGCTGCCATTCTGAAACACTGGAGACTGGGTAACAAACACCAAACATGTATTTGTCACGGGTCTGGAGGTGGGGATGTCCGAGATCCCGGTGCTGGCAGATAGGGTATCTGGTGAGAGCCCACTGCCTGAATCGCAGATGGCTCCCTTCTCCCTGTGTGCCCACATGACAGAGACAGAGAGGGAGCTCGTGTCTCTTCTTCTTCTTATAAGGACACTAATCCCATCATGGGGCTCCCCGCATAAACTCATCAGATTTAATTACCTCCCAAAGGCCCCACCTCCAAATACCATCACACTGGGGATTAGGGCTTCCGCATAGGAAACTGGGGGGGCACAAACATTTGGTCTATAGCAACTACTTAACACGTTCCCACCATGTACCAGGCACTGTGTCAGGTACTTTGGATACAACCTTTTCTGCAAAATAAGGATTCCATCACCTACCTTCACAGGACTGTTGTTAAGTTCATAAAACACGTAAAGGAATGGCTGTAGTACCTGACCTTCAATTAATGTGGGGTGTCCTCTCCCGCCAACACATGTCTCCTTTTGGGTATTGGGGGATGGGTGGGAAAGGTAGAAAACACATCAGTTTGAAGCCTGGCATTCAGGAGAAAAATACATAGTCGGTGATAATAGCATATTCCCAACCACCGAGCTCTTTTCCTGTGAAAAGAGCACACGAGCCAGGGTTTAGAATGGCCAGCAGTTAAGGCAGCAAGTGCAGAGCCAAGCACGCTAGGCCTCATCTCTGCCATCACCCTGCTGTGTGACTTTATGGGTCTTGACCCACTTCTTGCTTTTCTCATCAGCTGGAGGGAAATAAATAATACTTGCCTCACTTAGTCCTCACAACAGTAATATAAAGCTTAAGTTATATATCTTAATGTGGTCACGTAAAGCTGAAGGTATATGCAAAGCTTAGGTGGATGTATGTGAAAGTGCTTTGAAAAGTGCCAAAATGATTCTAAATGCAAACGAAACATGTCGCATTTGCAACATTCCCACATTTTATTTCCCTCCGTGTCTTAGCTCAGGTTTCCCTAAGGCAGACTCCAGGACGAGGGCTGGGCTGCAGGCAGATTACTTGGGAGGGTGTCTCAGGAAACAGGGGTCAGGTTGCAGCGCGAGTGTGTGTAAGGAGGGGTGGCAGCCAATGGAGGTGTGTCCATGAGCAGGAGTTAACATTTTAGAGGGAAAGAGCAACCCCTAAATGTGCTATGTACTAAGAATGAATCCAACGAGGGGCAACAATAAGAAAGGGAGGGGATGGGTAGTCAGGAAAGGTGTCTTCGAGGAGGTAGCTTACAAGTTTAGAACCAGAAGATGTGGAGGAAACAGCTCTAAGCACAGTGGGGTAAAGGATGTCCTGGGCCCAGGAGGTAGTCTGGGCAAAGGCCCCAGGCAGGAAAGGCCGGTGATGTTGGAGGAACTGAAGGATGCCCAATGTGGCCAACAGGTGTTTGAGCAAGAAAGAGACTAGTCAAGCATGAGGCTGGAGAGATGGCCCAGGGCCAGACTGCTATGGGCAGGGTGTTGGGCTTGATTCTTCATGGGAGTAATACCCACTGACGTTTTAAAACAGGAGAGGGACAGGCTCTGCTATGTAAATCCAAATGACCATAGTGTCTTCTGAGCTGGGAAGAACTGAAGAAGGGCACGAGGGGGAAGCGAGGCCAGGTGGAAGGCCAGGAACAGCATCCAGATTCCATGGAGAGGAAAGCACTATATTTTATTCATAAGGGAATCCTTTCGTCCTTCACCCAGACGTGACTTACTAGGAATTGACACTCTACCACCATATGGTTATCTTAATTGCTGGCCCAGAGCACATGAAAAATAATTTTCAAAGGACCAGAAGAGGAAGTCCGGGGTGGATCCCAGAGTTAAGTTTGCCAGAAGCCAAAGCCACAGGAGGCAGTTTAAACCTGAAAAGCAGACCCAAGGACAAAAGTGTTGTTGTAAGGGGCCACTCTGTGCAGGACCAAACAGCCCCTGAACCCCACTGAAATGTTCTAGAAGGCACCTTCCAGTGACTGGAAGCATTTCCTTGACCTCACACAATTTCCTAAGGCTGGGCACATGCACTACCATCCCAAAGGACTGGCACCAAGCCCAGTGGCTTATCCTTTCCAGAAAATTCAGTGCAGTGCTCAAGGGAGGCAAGTCAGAGGTGGCGGGTGCTCACAGAGGCAGTTCACACTCACGCAGCACTCCAGGCGCCTAGCATGTTCCCCATGCAGTAACTCTAATCCTCACGAGAACCTCACGAAGTAGCACTAGCATGCGCCAAAATCATAGAGGAGAAAGCTGAGGCTTGGACCGGTGAGGCGGCTTACCCGAGATCACCCAGGTAGTACTCGGAGGGGCTGGGGCGAGAACGCAGGCAGGCTGGCTCCAGGGGACATTCCCTAGAGCAAGATGCTATGCTGGGCTGCTGGCCACACGTCCACTCCAACCAAGCCCACAAATGCCGGCCCCACTGAGATCTCACTTCCTGTGTTCCCTCTGCTAGGCCTTGAGGGATTCGGCCCCGGGAGAGCCGCCCATCCATCTTCTGGTATGGAAGCAAAGAAGTCAGAGAACAGCGACACATCAGCAGGACCCAAGACAAAATGATCCCCGTTTTCGTTCCTCCCTGCGTAATGCGCGTTGGCTCACGTATTTGTAGAGCAATAACCAAGCACCCCATTTACAAAGTACTGCCCTAGAGTGCTGGACCGTGGAGTCCCTTCAATTCTGCAAACGCAAAGCATAGGTTCTTTGTAAGCAAATCCTGGAGGGGCTGCCAGCTTGGGCCAGAGAAGAAGTTTTCAAATCCACTTTGGCCTTTGAGCCTTTTGGGAAAACAGAGCTAACAGGAGCTTTGCAGTTTATGAATGTGAAGTATTGGGATCTTGGACTCTGAGATGCAAAGGTAGATGGAACACTCATGTTGGCTGATCCAAGTTTCCTTCCATGACTTGATCTCTGACATATCCTGTTTCCTCCCAGTACATCAGCTTGATTACCCCCAGTGTCAGGGACCTCTCTGCCCACAAGGCGATCCTTCCCATCTCGGCTGTCTTTCTGTAAACTCTCTTTCTTATGTTGGAAACTCTCTTTCATAAGTGGGCCCATTTTCCCATGCCCACAGTGACCTGTTAAATGAAGGGACTTCTTTGGTGTCTTCAGCTAGCCAATTAAAAGGTCAGAAAAGGGTCAGGTGGCTGAAGAGAAGGCCCTCCACACCTCCCAGATGTCGATGAGGGTGTTTTAATAAGGATACAATTTATGATGAAGCATGTAGAGCCCCCTCCCTACCTGAAAATGGTGACAGTGGCTTTCTTCACGTCGGCTCATAAAACGGAACAGGTCCCCCTTTTAGGTTTTTCTGCAGACTGTGCTTCTTTTGGGAAAAGGACCCTTCCCAATAAATAAATAACAACAAATCACAAATACAATAAGGCCAGAGTCCTTCCCGTCCTGGAGTTACACACAATTTACCGGGACTGAAATGCACCACTTCCAGCTTCCGACAAGGGGCAGGATGGGGGTTAGGGGAGCAAGCCCAGGGGGCCTCCATGTCGGCTGAATCCCAAATACGTGCCTCGAAGTGAAGGGTTTATTTCTATTCTCCCAGAGAAGAGAATCAACAGAGAAATAATGATAGTGGGCAGTGAAGGGAACGAAATGAATAAATAAGCCCTCTATGAGCTGCATGCAAACGTTTATTTTACATGAAAGACGGCTAATGGCATTCAATAGGATAGAGGAAATCAAAAAGTCATAGCCAGCAGCCACTCTTTTAAAACAGATTTTGAACACAACCCCCCCCACCCCGCAAGGGCTGTTTCCACCCAATTTTCCAATAAATCACACACTGACTTTTTGAAGACACAGATATTTAATTCGTGCCTTAGAAGCACAGGGCCATGACGAAAGGCTGCTACCCAGGCAGCCCACCCTCTTTTTGCAGTCCCTTAAACTACCCGGCTATAAAATGATGCGTTAATTGGGTAATTAAACATCAGCCAGGCTGCAGGGGGAGGCGCTGATGGCTGACCTTTGGGGCCGAGATCAAGGTTTACGGGTTAAAGGACCTGTGCATTGGGAGCCCACGGCTTCCTCTTTTCTTTCAGGTAGTTAGATTATAATTAATTATTTAAATGGAGGGATCAGGGAGGTTTAAATACCAGGGTGAGAAGCCAGAGTACCTAAGAGGGTTAATTACCTCCTCCCTGGACTCGGGAGGCTCCAGCGAGCATCCGAGAGGGCAGGCGGCAAAGGAAAAGGGTGACCCTGGGGCGGGTCCTGTGGGCAGCTCCCAGGCACGGGAAGGGCCAAGATCCTATGCCCAAGTGGGGGCGTTCTAACCCCCGCCCCACATACACACACTCTTCATTTATCTGCTCGTTCAACAATAGTTTGCAGCCCTTGTGGGTTCTGGACAGTGTGATGGGGATCAAAACCTCACGGGCTCACAGCTGGTCCAGCAGGAGGGGGAAATGTCATCACAGCTCCCTCCAGCCTCCCCGGTGGAGAGAGCCAGGAACAGAACACCCCACTTCTCCGTATTTCCCAGATCTTAAAATGTGCATCTAAGGGGAAGCAGCTAGTGTCTCCTCTCCCCAGGGAAGGACTCAGTAGGGAAATAAGGGCATTGTCCCGGGAGGTAACGTGCACGGTTCTCATCGAGGGGCACCGCCCCAGCTGGGGAAGCGAGGGCTTCCTAATGGAGTGAGGAAGTGGGACCTGGAGCACAGGAGGCAGCAGGCCCGGTGCACCGGGGGGTCAAGGGTGTTCCCGACAGCGGGAGTAAGAGGGAGGAGACCAGGTATTGGAGTGAAAGTCGGCGGGGTGGGGGGGATGCAGAGCACAGTGACGGACCCCATCCCCGGGATTTGCCTCACACTATGAGGAGGGCCCTGGAGGGCTTTATAGGAGTGTACGTAGTGGGTAGGATGGCTGAGTAAGTAACCGGGTCAGCTTTATGAGGTCTCAGCAGTCAAAGCCAAATCCAAGCAGAGGCCCAGGCCCAGCTAGGAGGAAGGATGCAGAGGGTCCAGGCCCCACTCACCCACCATGCCCCCTGCATTTGAAACAGCCACCTTTTTCCCTCCATGGCCCCTCATGCCTGCAGTGTCTGCAGATGGGGCTGGGTGGGGGGGGGGCAGGCATGGAATGGTTTGGAGCTTCTCTGGTGGAGCCCCTATGAGGAGGGGACCACTGTCCCTGGGGCTCCTCATAGCAGCAGAAGAGCAGGGTCTCCTGGGGCAAGCCTGTCAGGAAGTCTGGGAGCTGCTCCTGGCTGCTGGAAAGGCCACCTCTTGCTCCCTCTTTAGAGCCGAATGATGTTCCCATAGGAGCCCAGACCCGGGCTTCACATGGCACCTATGACACACTCACTTCCATGCCCTTCTCCTCCCATACAGTGAGCCCCTCGAGGGTCTTCGTCCCCTTGTACCCTCAGCCCTCAACACAAGACCCTCAGTGGGGTTGGGAGGGGTGACGTGAGTAGCTTCTCCCTAATTGCCAGCCCTGTCCCCAGCCTGCCACCCCTAGTCGTGGCTTCTTTGGGGTGGGAAGTGAAGGCTTTCTCCCCATCAGTTGCAGGCCCGGGCCTTAGAAAACTGGCTTCCTGGGCACATCTGAGCCGGGACACGATGAACCAGCCTATTAGGGCACCCAGGGAGGCTGGGAGGCCACTGAACCTTTCCCGGTGGGCACAGCCACATTGTGACAAAGCAGCATCCACCCATCAACAGGAAACTGTGCTCAGGCTCTGCAGGCAGCTGGAAATTCTACTCTGAGTCTGCACCAGAATAAAAGAGACAATGGAGAGGGTTTTCTTCTCCCCAACCTTGTGGGGTACAACGCTTGCCCTGAGATATAAATAAGGCACAGGCATGAGGCTTAGTAAATCCACAAACCGTAACACCTCTGAGATGCCCATTGTGCCCCAGCTGACTCAGGCAAGTCTGCACGTCCCTGCACCCCCCGAACAATAGCTCAAGTGGTCATCAGATGGCCAGAAACCAAAGCCACTGTCATTAAAATCCAAGAGGTGCCATTAATTAAAGTACCCCTCACCCATTATGGAGAGAGAGCTGCTATTTCCATTTGAAGCCTGCTAGTTAAGGTGCCTCCTTAGTGCAGTAGGCAGCGCGTCAGTCTCATAATTTGAAGCCTGCTAGTTGGAAAACTGCTTCCATTAAAACAAAAACTCACTCTGAGATACATTTAACATGCAAGTGCTTTGGGGTTTGAGGCCGGCTGCTCGTCCTGCTGAAGCACACATACCCGATTTCCAAAGCCCACGGTTTCCAGCCCCTGTCAGCCCACAGGCCTACAGGGAAATGAGCACATCCTCCGGAATTAAACTCTGCTTGTCATCACGGCATTGCCAAAGCCGGCAAAGACTTGCCAGAGGCTGGGAAACGGATAGGTGCCTCTGAATCCATGATTCAGAAATCACATCCATTCATTAAAGAAATCATTAAAGAAGAACAAAGGTTCATTCATGGCACATGGGGTTCAGGCACCCACAATGGGGCCGAACACCACAACAGGCATGAGAATAGTAATCGACCCAACACAGTGCCTGCCCATGGCTTACAGGGAATCCAGAGGTAGGGACAGAAATTAAAGCAATGACCACACAATGGCACCATGCTCCTAGTGCCTACAATGCAGGACCCCGACCGCCTTTGAGACGCCAGGGCACAGAGATCCCCATGCAGAGCCCTCGGAGATCAGCAGGCACCAAACATAGTCTCTGGAACTGTCCACATGCTGACAGCCTTTGGATGGAGTAAGCTGTTCCAAAACTCATTGCAATCTAATCAGTTAAACTCAAGCACTATAACCCAGTACAGAGAGAAATGTGAGCTTTGCTGTAAAGCTGGGGACATTTTAGGATCAGAAAACCCATCTCCAGCCCCTGTCTGTGCCGGTAATACTTGAACTCGCTCAGCCGTGGGCTCTTCCCCGATGGTCTGCTGTGGGGGGCTCTAATTCTGAAAGCACTCAGGTCCCCAGAGCCACAGGAAGTATAGACTAGAGTCTTCTAACTCACCTCGGGGCTAAAAGCTCCCGTGACCAGATGAAGGCTGCAGAACCCATGAACAGCGGTGGGGAAAACCTCTTCTCTCGGTGTGCATCTGCCATGACATTGACCCATTCCACCATGTGAGTGGGAGTCAGTGACTTTGAACCTGAATCCCCAGGTTTGCAGAATGAGGGGTAAATGGAAGGAAGGAAGGAAGGAAGGAAGGAAGGAAGGAAGGAAGGAAAGGAGGGAGGGAGGGAGAGAGGAAGGAAGGAAGGAAGAAAAGGAGGGAGGGAGAGAAGGAGGGAGGGAGGGAGGGAGGAAGGAAGGAAACGAAACTGAGGACGAGGTCCAAGTCCATTTTGTTCAGAGACTAATTCTCTGAATGACACATAGTAGGCACTCAGTAAATACCTTGTAGAGGAGAAATAGATGAACTCAATAGATATGACCAAGGTTAATCTAAAACCTGCTGTAAAATTCCTGTTCAGGGTAGTATAAACTGCAAAATCACTGAATCACCAGTATTATTCCATGAGAACAAACGGTGGCTCATGAAAGCCATGCAGGTGATAAAGGAACTTCGGAAGCAAAAGCTGCTAGCGTTGGGTTCAGAAGCATCTGCGTCCTTAATTACGCTGCCTGATTTATACTCTATTAAATCTGGATATAAGTAACCCATTTCTCTGAAAGCATTTAAACCTCTTATATTCCACCAAACACAGTGCTTTTATTTGAAATAAATGTATCCAGCTCTTTGGGGAACATATGGTATATTTCTCTCTTATTAATAATTCAGTTCAAATGAGCAAAAATTAGTTGGTGCAGTTACGGCTGATTTTGTCCTGAAAAGATCCGCATTAATTTTAGACGTTTTGTAAATTGGGCTATTAAATAAAAGCATTATATGTGAATTACCCTTTAAATTTTAAGCAACTTGGTAGTTTAATGGTATTTTCTAGTCAGATTCATTTTCAATCTTTAAAAAATTATAGTCATTATGGTAAGACAAATTTTTGAAACTTGCTCCTTCTATCCAATTACATATTGTACTAATAAGTAAACTAGAAAACTTTTTATGTTCTCATTTCGGGGCTCAGTCCTGCTTTGCTCCGTCTTTTGATGGCATCGGTCTTCCAAGACGTTCCCTAGAGGGCGGCCGGCCTTGACCGAGAAGCCCCTGGTCGGGGGCCGGACGCGGAGAGCTGAGAATCCACTGGGCTGCTGGGTTATCAGGGCGCTTGGGAGTTCATCTTTACGATCGCTAGCTCTCGGCTGATGGGGCCCCTCTCTGGACAGTGATCGTTCTTCACAATAGCACAGTGCGCCGGCTCCGCAGAAAAAGCCAGCAAGGCCCTGACCAGGCAGGTTTGCCAGAAAGACCACAGGGCTCCTAAACGGCCAGGGAGACGTGAGTTACAGGAAATGAGCGCACAGCTCACCAGCTCTGCAGCCCTGCCTGGCAGAGAGACACCCCCCCCCCAAGGCCAGCCCCATTCCGTGGTCCCCCCGCCCCACCCCCAGCTGCCAAGGAGAGGCTGAGCAGGTGTGTGGCAGGCCAGGCTCTGAGGTTTCTCCCCTGGTTCGGTCCTGGTCAGAGAGCCTGGGAGAAGCGGCTCTGGGGGTGGTCTATCTCTGCTCCAGAACTGGCCAGACGTGTGATTTTGGACAAGCTCGGCTCTGGGACACAGTTGGGAAGAATGATGTAGATGGTGCTCGGGAAGTGCCCGGTGCAGTGACTGGCACGTGACAGGTGCTGGGGGGCTGCTAGCCCCTTCCTTCCCCCACCTCCAGACGAGGCACTTAGCAGGGTCCTGGTGTCAGGTTTCCCCTTTGCCTAATCTGGCTGACCATCCAAGCACAGTGCCTGTTTGGGACAGCTGGCCTTGGCCTCCGGAGAACACGCTGTGCTCGCACTGACTCCCACTCCCACCCTGACCCCCCGCAGTTCCTCAGGGCAAGAACTCCAAGATGAGAATCCTTTCTCATCCCGTGCCGCAATCCCTGTTTGCTTCCTGCATTCGGTTCCGTATGTTTCCAGGTGGCCGGCCGGATGCTACAAGAGGCAGGAATGCTGTCCCGATTCTGGAGAGCCAGAGCGAATAGGGAGCCCAGGTGTGGTCACACACAAGCACCCAGCCCAGCCTTCACCAGTTGCTTCTCCATCCTGTGGGGTGGATCTGCTCTCGCTGACTGATCCCAGGCACCCTCTGAGACCAGAGCAATCAAAGAGGCAGCTTCAGAGCAGGCGCCCAGGGTTAAGGAGGACCCACTGCTGGGAAGGAGAAAGTCACAAGGCCAAGGAGGGCAGCACAGGAAGGGCTCTCATTGTACAGATGGGGAAAGTGAGGCTCTAGGAGAAGAAAAGACCTTTCCAAGGTCACACAGGGGAGACTGGAAACCACTCCACGGTGAGCATTTATGCGACAAATCACCGAGCCCCCTTAGGTCTGGTTGTCTCTGCTGGTTTCCCGTCATGTGCCAGCCACTGAGACAGCCACAGAGCAGTGGATAGAAACACAGGTTCTTAGGTTAGCTGTCCTGGATTCAAATTTGAATCCCGATAGTTCCCAGTGTGTGGCTTTGGCAGATCATTCAATCTCCCTGTAGCTCAGGCCCATCTGTAAAATGGGAAGAATACTACTTCATAGATGGAAGGAGTTAATATATACAACGTGCTCAGAAACTTTCCAGCCGAAGTGTTTTTAGGAAAAAAAAATCAGTGTGAGCCACACATTGGGGTCTGAGCAGCAGGTCCACATCCTCTGTTCCTAAATCACATCTGCAGGATCATTTCTGAGGAGAGGCTCGCTGTCCCACATCACCCAACCAGGCACCAGGCCACTCTCTGGCCGCCCACGATTTGGTGGCTTTGAGAACATGGCCTGATGTGCCTAATATCATGCCCACTATAGGAGAGCTGCCTTGGTATCCAAGATGGCTTCACCATCAGGAATTTCCAGCTGGAAATGCCATTCCAAAGGGCTTGAGGTGGAAATCCATGTCCAAGCAAGAAATGATAATAAGCCCAGATCACTTAGTGATCTGATGTGTCACTTTAACACTTATGAAGCTCTTCATCACATGCACTGCTATTTATCTCCTCATCAGCCTGGTGTTATTCTTCCCAGCCATTATTATGTCCAGTTAACAGCTGAGCTTAATCTACCTCCCTGAGGTCTCATGGTAAGTAAATGGAGAGATCAGCGTTCAAATGCAGGCTTGAGCCCATTCCTGATGATGGCACTGTACTATGTAAATGGGCAAATGTTTCCTTGACTGTGATCCTCAAAACAGAGCAAGAAGGCTGTGGGGGTTCATTTTATGCATCAACTTGGGAGGGCCACAGTGCCCAGATATCTGGTCAAACATTATTCTACATGTTCCTGTAAGTGTGTTTGGATGGGATTACATTGGTGGACTCTAAGTAAACAGATTGCTCTTCATGTGGCGGGTGGGCCTCATCCAATCAGTTGAAGGCCTGAATCAAACCAAAGACTAACCTCTCCCTTGCAAGAGGTAATTCCTTCAGCAGATGGCCTTCAGGCTTGAACTACAGCATCGGCTCTTTCCACAGTTGGAAGGCGCACGGCATGGGCCTGGGTACAGCGCAGCCTTGTAAGTTGATGAGCCATGTGACCTTGGACGTGACTCTTCTGGGCTCCCATCGCTTTTTACACCAAGTGGAGGCAGTAGTATCTCCAATATCCCATTAGATATAGGATCAAATGGGAAAATGCATGCCAAGCACCTGGCCCACTGCCTGCACATTAATCACTGACAGTTGTTTTATCATTATCATCAAGAAAAAATGAGCTAAACAAGTGAATTTGGAGATTGTTCCTGAAGCTTCAGAGCCAAAATTCTGCAAGAGGATGGCCGTATCAGGAGAGATGAAAAAGATTTGGCCTCTAGCGGAGAGGAGGGTGGTGTAAGAGGGCCCGCGTGTGCTGAGGTGGCTGCCTGAAAGGAGGGGAAGCAGGGTCTCTCTGGACTGTGATGGTGCAGGGACAACAGAGCACTTGAGGAAATTAAAAGGAAAAAAATCTAAAAAGCATGCAAGGAAATATGTATGTACACGCCAGGTCATTGGTCTGTGGAACCCCTGATCGCAAGTCATGATTCAGGTGGATCAGGTGCATGGAGAGTGACAGCACAGTTTGGTTCTGCCACTCCTCTTGGCATCTAGTGGCCCAGGCAGTTTATAGAAGATCTACCCAAATGCAGACACATGGGCAGCTCTGTACACAGTTATAGGCAGTCACAAACTCAAGCAGCATCACCATCCACCACTTCTATCAGAGGAAGACCCTTAGGAGGTGACATGCCAACTGCCTGGCATCAGAAAGAAAAGGACTCTCAATGCCTAAGGCAGAAGGCAGAAGTTAGCCTGGATCCAGGATGTCCACCCTGTGGGTACAGCGTGAAAAGGGTATCATGGATATTTCTGTAATGTAACTGGTGGTGATGATGACAAGGTATGAACAATATGGCAATAACATTTAGCATCACCACCCTGTCCTCCAAGCTCAGAGTAGAGGGAGACAAATGGCTACGAAAACTAGAGTAGTCCAAAGCCCCAGCTACTTGGGACAGAGCCATCTGACAAGAGAAGACCACATCTCCCGTGGGTAGCAAGGGAACTGGGCAGAAGGCCCTTCAAGGATCTACAGCTGCTTGAGCTGAACTTCCGACACTAATTGGACTTCTACTCCAAAGGCGGACTTCTACTCCAAAGGCGGACTTCTACTCCAAAGCCGGGACAGTATTCCAGACAGAGAAAGTGACATGAACAAAGCACAGAGGTGGGAACAGGCTTAGTCCCTCCAGTGGATAGTAAGGAATGAAGATTTGTTGATGACAGGGAAGCAACGGGCACAGGAGGGAAGATGAGCACTGAGGCCATAGGTAGGTAGGGCTGAGACTAAGGTCGCCAACACTGCGTCACACACTGGGATGAGTTTCAGTTGCATGGACATCCTTGGCACCCTTATTAAAAAGCAGAAAAGAAGTCTATCCCCTGAGCTTATTCCATGGTCTTTGAGACCTTCCCAGCTTCACGGAAGCATGTCCCATCAGCAAGACCATCAGTAGAAAATTCTCCCAACACAATGGAGAATGATGTGTCAAGTAGTCACGTGTGGAGAGGTTAGGAAGGAGTCCACGAAAGGGGGTGGTGACAGGGAGAGCCACGTGATCTCCAGCCAGCTGTCTTTGTACATCATGGATAAATTTGTGAAAGACTAAATATTGGCTAAGTCTACGACCGAGAAAGCAATGGCCAAAAACACACACCATGCCTCGGCGAGTCTTCATATTTAAGTAAAAATTTCCTTCTTGAAATCAAAAGCTTATCCGCTGACCCTGGTTCTGAACATAAATGCAATCTTAGTGGACCATCTACAAATTTGTAAAATCAAAATGCTTCCCCATTTACTAGTCATCATATTTAAGGCCAAAGCCTGACTCAAAGTGCCATGGGGATTAAAGGCAAAATGGAAGCACTGTTCATTCATCTGTGGATCATGCAGATATCAGCTTGACCACTGGCAGTAATATATATGAGATCCACAAAGAATGAACTTGGGGATTAGAGGAAATCAATAGATCTATTGTTTATACCAGTGTGCTTGATACAGCTTGTATTAGGATGAGTAGGGTTAGCTGCTAAAATAAACAAACCCCAATACCTCAGTGGTCTAACCCAATAGGCTTTTCTCTCTTGTTCAGGTAAAATTTCTTTCTAGTTCTAGTGTTTGGAGGCAGGAGGAAGAATCTTCTGAGTCTTCTCCATTTATCCAACAGATGGGGAGAGAGAGCAAGGGTCACACGTTAAGAGTTTTTCATGGGCCAGATCTACAAGAGATGTATGAACACGATCTTCCGGCCAGAACTCAGTCATACATCTCCATCTAACAGCACAAAAGACAGGGAGACGTGGTCCAGCAGTGTGCCCAAGAATAAGATGAGAGCACGGATGTTGGTGAGCATGAGCAGTCTTTGCCAGATAGCTTCATACCCCTCAAATCAAACTTTTAAAAATACATTTATAAAAGAGCAATAAATATTTTGTAAAAGCTTTTGTTTTCATTCCTGTTCCAACGCAAAATTATTTCTTTTCCAAGCTGGTTGAGACGTGTTTCCCCCACTCTCCAAAGTCACTCATCCATGACCATGTGCCCCTGGAGACTTAACATAGGCTATAAATCAACAAATTCTGCTATAAAACCTTGTGCAGAGAAAATGCTCATGTGCAGTGAGAGAACGTGCCGACAAATGGGGTCAGCCTGTTTCCAAGACATGTCCCACTCTGCGTTCATGGTCCTCAGCAACCCTAGAAATGCAGGAATATGCCCAACTTCCCCCCTATCTTTACGTAATTGTCCTAAGCTGGATAGAATCTACCAACTCTCGGACTGTAATGGCTTTACTTCAGTCAAATTAGCTGTTGGTCAAAGAAATCAATTCTTTTGCCGTCTGCTTAGCGAGAGCCAGAGCCGCTGCCTGGCCGGGTCAGGAGTGTTAATATGCACACTGGACCAAAGCTGTGACCCAAGCCACCGCTGCTACTCGCTGGGCAAACAGATGATGCAGACAACCATCCCTCTGACCTGGCCATTTCTCACACAGCAGGAGTGACCCCATCATTCTCCACTGTGGCTTCTTAGGGTCTACTTAGATGAAGACACATTACCATGTTCTAGCCATGTGACAGCTGAGAGAGGGAGGGCGAAGCCTGCGTGATTATGGCTAATCATTGTCTGCCTGTCCCTAGGTAGTTGATACTTATCAATGAATTGCACCAAATGTGGTGTAAAATCCCAGATAATTAACTGTGAACTGGGTATAACTTCTCTGGGCCATTTCATTCATATTTTAGAGGGAAGGCACGGGTAAACAATTTAAACTGCCATGTTTACACCACCACCGAATTTGGTAAGTGAGCATTTCTTTGTCTCTCGCAGAAGGTAAATTTGAAAGAGACACGCAATTCACATCCCGCAAAAAGCAAGGCTCAAACCAACAGGGCAGGGGAAAATTTATTTTTTTTCCCCTTTTCTCCTTAGCCAAAGTTATTATCACAACTGCCGGGGAATTTGTGAGATTGGGAGATAAGGATCTTAATGATTCTTTGGAGACCCGTCAATCACCGCAAACTGCTACCAGAATCGAAATTACATCTGCATTTGAATTAGCAACATTACTCGCCAATTTAGATCAGAGTGAACATTTTTCCATTGAAGATGGAATTAAATTAGAAAGTGAGTGAGTCTTTAATTTCCACATTATAAATCACCGAAAATAATTCAACTCCTGTACCTTAAGGCCAATTACATTATCCTAAGCGACATTTTATCTCCCAACCTTCGAAGTGATTTGGTGTTGGGAGCCTTCACACAAATCAGTCTTGCTCTCGCAGCAAGAAATATATCTGCCCACCGAGTCACACACATAAAACACCAGGAACCGTTTTAATGCCGAAGCTTATTTTATATGAAATTTGATTGTCTGTTTGATAGTGTATTTTGTGTTCTAATGAACTGATGCATTAGCCAGATACGGGTTCTGAATTATGTCAGGTTCAACAATGAGATTTTAAAATGACTGACTTGTTCCAGGTTGGGGCATCTTCGTCCCTTTCACCATCTCCTCCCCCTTTGGCCCTACAAAAGACAAAGGTATTGTGGATATTTGCAGGTCTGAACATTCTCCCTCTCAGCCCTTGGTGCTCACCTGGGTTACTGTCTGATGTCTACAAGCCCATCTCTCCCCAGACTGTGAGTTCCCCTTGTACTAATGCCCGAATCCATCCCGCAAAGTGACTGGTTCAGAGTAGATGTTCATTAAGTATTTGGTGCAAAAAGGATTGAATGGATGCATGACATCTGGTCCTTTGCACCTGGCACCGATCAAATGGCCACCATAGAGACTAAACAAACAGATAAACAGGCCACCCGCCCACCCCACCACCACCTTCCCCAGCACCACCGCCAGGGACAACCAGAAAGCCAGGGAGGGGCCCCTTTCACTAGCAGGGTTGAATTTCCTTGAGTTAACCAGCCTAAACAAAGATCAAGGAGTCTCCCTAATAAGCCACAAGCCTTGACCATCACCTGAGAAAGCACACTTGACCCAGAAAACTTCTGAGCCCCTGATGCAGCGACGGAGCAAGGGAAGGAAAGGAAAAGCAAGGAGTTAGGAGGCAGGGCAAGTGTTGTAAATATTTGGACCTTCTGACAAGTATTCTGTTCTTAAGATGCAGAGCGGTGGTGGGGATGTCCACTCACTCGACCTGGCCAGGTGGACGAGGCCTCAGTTGGCTCTGGCCCACGGTACAGGCCTGGGGAGTCACTGCGAGCCTCGGACCTCACTTCCCCAGGTCTAGAGTGAGAGGTTAAGCCACTAGATCTGATGGATAGAGAGCTTCCCGCCAGTCAGGCTCTGGGATTATTTAAATAATCCTCGGTTCTCCCCATCACCACAGAGCAGATTCTGACTCGGCCCTCTCTGACCGTCTGTGTGGCCTGGGCAACTGCCCCTCTGGACCTCGGCCTTCCCATCCACAAAATGGGGGGCCCGAATGTGGACTTGAATTTCTGGGAGTAGGGTTTGAGGAAGAATTAATTAAACAAGAACCCAGAAGGCCCCAAGTGAGCTCAGGCTGGCCCCACCCGGAAACAAGACAGAGAACAAAGCCCTCTCTCTGGCTCTGGGGCTCAGGGCACTCACACTTGGTACAACAGCAACAATGGAAAGCTGCTCCCCATATGAGGGAAGGAAGTCCCGCTGTGTAGCCCGGCCTCCCAGAGGCTGCTCCCTCCACCTGCCCGGCAGCCCTAAACCCCTAGGCCTGGCCCCGTGATACCCCCACTCATTTTCTCTGCCCCGGCAGAACCAGACACCAGGTCCTCGGGCCACGGCATGAGGGTGTCTGGCATCAGACCAAGTCACAGGTGGGGCGTGATGCACGTCAGCCTGCAAGCCCAGGCCCCCAGGGTGGCATCTGGGACGGGGAGCCTTCTTTCCCATTCGCTCGCGTCCCACATGGAGTAGGTGGTCACCAGCAAAGGGACACGTGTCCAGGATGAGTGTTGTCAGAGTCAGAAAAAAAAATCAACCCTTTGTCCAGGGCACCTGTCTCACGGGGATTTAGGGGTCTTGCAGATGTACCCAGGTGAGGAAGAAGAGCTGAGGGTGGTTGCTCTGGGCTCCCCCATCACCCAGCACACATACCTCTCAACCTCATGAGCTTTGCTTCTTTAGTCTCTGTACTCGGGTTCTTGGTAAACTCTCCTTTGAAGTCAGGGTTCTGCTGCTCAAATAAAGCATTTTGTTCAAGTGTGCAATTGACCGGCTGGGTCCAACTTGGTCAAATATGACAGGGAAATGGGGCCAGCCCAAGGAAACCCTGCAAGTTCATGACAGAGCTTGGACCAGGAGCCAGGAGCCAGACTCCCTCCTCACACCTATTCAAAGATGACCCAACGACAGCCACCCCCTCTGGATTGTCACCTCATATGACTGGGTACACTGTCTACACTGTCTTTATGGGTAAGCTCACAACAGCTCTATGAGGTAGTAGCTATCTCATGATACCCATTTTACAGATGGAAAAGTTGAATGTTAAGTAACTTTCCCAAGGTCTCCCAGCCAGTGAGTGCCAGAGGTGGGATTTGAGTGAGGGCAGTGGCGCTCCAGAGTCCACACCTATAGCAGCCGAGTTGCCCTTACAGCCCCTACCCTCACAAGGCCGGCAGCCTGGCCCTTGCCCTCCCCTTACTGGGGCTTTTTTAGTTTCCATGAAGTCGAACAGGCTGAGGCTCTAGAATCTTCTGGATTTGGAGCCTGAGGTATATTTGGCAAGGGTTTGGTTTTTTAAAAAGATTTCATTTATCTATTCGGCAGAGAGAGAACACAAGCAGGGGGAGCGGCAGAGGGAGAGGGAGAAGCAGGCTTCCCACCGCGCAGGGAGCCCGACCTGGGGCTCAATCCCAGGACCCTGGGATCATGACCTGAACCCTTCTTGGTCTCCCTTACTGTAACCCGATGAAAAATTCCTACGTGCACACACACGCACACACATGCACAATTCCACGGGAGCATCTTTATGAGAAGATTCTGACATGTTCTCTGCCCTAGAAAAAGACAAAACTTAGCGTGACAAGATTCACATGTGTCAGACCTGAAACACCCGGGAAGGAGACATGGTGGCCAAACTGCCCCCTCGGACACTTGTCAAGGGAGGGAATAGTGGAGTCCCGGGGTTGCAGGAATGCGGGGAAATGCGGAAAGTGGGAGCAGGGGGTCCTGAGCCTCAGTTTTGCAGTCATCGGTAGAATGAGCACAAGAACAGTATTTACTGAAAAGATCAGACGAGGTGACGTTCAGAAACACTTCCCCACCCAGCACGTGGTCTCCCCCAGAGCTCTGTCTCTCCCACTCTCTCTCCTCTCTCTCTGTCTCTCTGTCTCTGCTTCCTGACCCAGTCCTCAGAAGTCTGAGTGACAGAGCAGCAAAATGACTGACCTCCCACCAAGCAGGCCTTTCCAGGACCGCCTCCCCTCGGCCCAGGCCTCTCAGCCCCCGGCAGCCCCCTTCCAGCAGGGACCGGCCCAGGACATGAGCCTCCCTGTGCCCTTGGAGCTCAGGGTATCCCTGCTGCCCCTGACCCTGACTCGGCACCCCGGCCCTGCTCCGGCCTCCGCGCTGCCCACGCTTCTGCTCCCCCAGACGACTTGCAAACCTCTCTGGTTTCCCAGACGTGGTGATCCCGCCGAGGGACGGAACCGTGTGCACACACCCTCCCCAAGGAAATCCCAGCGGGGCTCCTCCTTCACAATGCCAGGGTCCAGCCAGGCTCAGGGCTGCAAGAGGCAGGCAGCTCCAGGGAAAAGGAGTGTGGCAGCAGGTGTGCAAGAAAGCAGGGAATGCTGGTTCCATTTATTTCAGTAACGGCCACCAAAGATGCTGTGCTTTGGACTCTGGTGGCAAAGCTGAGCCCAACAGGGAGGAGAAAGCTCTTCACCCTCCCCAGGCACTGACAGGACAGCCTCGCTGGCCACCAGCCCAGAGCCTGGCCCTGCTCCCAGTCCTCTGCCTACATATCAGATTGAACCTCACACAGGCTCCTGTGATCGGGATCATGCCCATTTTACAGATGGGGACACTGAGGCTCAGAAAGACTACGTGGCTCGCCAAGATCATTTAGCAAATAAGTGGCAAGGCCAACACTCAAAGCCAGGACAGACTGTTTACAGTGGCCATCCTCCCAAAAGTCACAAGGCTGGACGAGCCCCCGCTGCCTCTCCAAGTGGCCCCCAGCCCGCCCTTCGCTCACTGGTCAGCTGAGCCCTCGATGCAAATAACCAGACTCCCAATGCCCAGCAAACGGGGAGGGCCAGTGAAATCTGGAATCGGCTGCTGTGACAACCACAGCTGGCTTCACAAGGGGGAGGGGCCACAGGGACATGGTGGGCCATGGAATGACCTGGGTCAGCTGGTGACCCAGGTCCAGGGCAAGCAACACCTCCCTCTTCTCATCCTTCCGAGGCAGTCTGCAGTGCTCCCCTGGCCAGGAAGGTGGTGCTTGTCCCTTAGGCCCACCTCCCCAAGCAAACAGCAGGGAGGACCCCGGGCTGGCCTGAGGGGAAGCCTATGAGGCCCTGAGCGCTTCTGTAAGCCAATGGTGCCCATGTTCAGGGACGTCACAGCCCAAATCCCCTTGGGCTGGAAGTTAGCAAACCGACTCAGAAAGGAAGGTGCACTCTGGAGCCGGGGAGGCTGCTCCCACGGTCCGGCCCTCCTCCCCTGGGTCTGGTGAAGGACCCCAGGGTGAGTGTGGTGGCTGGCCATCCCCAAACGAAAGAAGGGCAGAAATCCTGCACGAGTTACGGTGTCTGTGCTCCCAAAAAGGTACTTTGCTTCTCTTTTTTCTGCCTCTTTTTTTCTTAATTATTTTATTTATTTATTTGAGAGAGAGAATATGAGAGAGAGCACAAGATGGGGTAGGGTCCGAGCGAGAAGCAGACACCCAGCTGAGCAGGGAGCCCGATACGGGGCTCGATCCCAGGACTCCAGGATCATGACCCGAGCCGAAGGCAGTCACTTAACCAACTGAGCCACCCAGGCGCCCCTTCTTTCTGCCTCTTGATGGAGGCCAGATTTCAAGCAACATGCGACATCCACTGACATGTAAGCTCCAGGAGGACAGGAACTTGCCCAGCGTCTCTGTTGCAGCTCTAGAGCCTGAGACTGTGCCTGACGCACTGTGGGTTCTCAGGAATGGCGTGAATGGCGTGAATGGACGAGCAGACGCCCAGAGCCGAACTGGAGAGTCACTAAGATTCGTTTTTTGAAAATTAACTGTGGGAATTTTGAGGAAACAGCACATGGGCCACCTGTCTTTTCTCCTTCATCTCTCTTCCCACCTGGGAGAGAGGACCTGAACGAAAAAGTAGAGAAAAGACTAGCCTTCAAAGTCTCCTTGAATGCCTACAGCATCAATCCAAAAAAGAAGCAGGTTTCTGAAACTTAAGAAAAGGCTGAAACCCTCCCTAAAGAATCTTTTGACAACAGAAAACACCATCTGAGGATGTGGGTGCCTGGCTCATCGAAGGCCCTTGATGGGGCAGCGCTGATCGGCTGACCAAGGAAAGAAGCAGATCGCCAGCTTGAAGGCCAATGTGATTTTCCCTTTGACCAAATTTTGCCACCGGCTCTTCCTTAGGATTCAGAATGGCATTAATATATGGCCAATGTGATCTCATTTTGCCTTTTTATTTCCCCCCTCCGTGGCCCCTTTGCTTCAAGAGACACATGGGAAATATCAACCTGAGCCTTGTCCTGCCAAGGCAGACAGGTGTTGGTACACCCGTGCCAGGCTGCCCCACCATCTGGGCTCACCCTGAGGCCCTCGTGCCAGGTGGCTCACTGGTTCCAGGCTCTAGGTCCTCCATGGGATGCACTCCTCCTTGTCCAGAAGCTTCACCGCCACGGCCAAGACCCAGCCCCAGACAATGCTGGGGCCTGTCACACAGGGAACCATCACTACTCCTGGGGACACGTTCCCCTCCCCCAACCTCATTCTTGATCCCGGACATTAAATATTTATGAGTTCTTTTTTAAAAAGCCACAAACCTCAAATAATGCAAGTTGTCTACCAGGCAGGGAGATTTCAAGACGATAAACATTATTTAGAAACACCATTATACGCTTCATATTGTGATGTGATTGGGCACCATATTAAAACCCGCCAAGGCTATTATACCTAATTTTTGTTTCAATTCAGGCAATATTGCCACTGCTTAATATGATTTCTATTTACTTTTTTCTATTGTTAGTATTTTATTGGGGTTGTGTCTGCTTTATCAAGCAGATCTCCTCTGAAAGGGAGGTCAGACTATGCTCAGACCTTGGGATTTTCTGTCCTCTCTCTTTTAAAGGGGTTTCCATTATATTCTGCTTGGTCTGAATTCACTCAAAAACCCTCAACGCTAGTACAAACTCTTTTTCTTTACTCTTGTCCAATTACAATATTTCTACCAGCACAGAGCCTGACAGCTTGATATTTAAGAGCTATATAAACTCTCATCATCTGGTTTTATGTTCCCGTTTTTCTATGGTACCGTTGGATTTGGGTGAATGCTACATAAAATGTGTGCATTGAAGGGTTTCAAATCAGGTTATCTCCTCCATCTATAAAAATTGAATTTTAAAGGTTATTTTAATTATAGGTTTAAACCCATGCACTATTAATGACAGGGGCAGCCTCCTCCACCAAAGCATTCACTCGCCTTCTCCCCAGGGTCGCGGCCAAGCTGGGCTATCCTGTTATTTCCTGAACGAAATGTAATTTTGCAAAACAGGATATTATTTTTTAAAGCATTGTGCACTTTGCATAACTCTCTCTTCCTGGACCGGCCCAGGGAGGTGGTGGTATAGGGGGATTCAGGACTCTGCCCGCCGAACAAGGCCCGCCTTTACATGACCCATAGGAATCTTTCCTTATCCCAAGTGTGAAGGAAGAGATTAGATCAATTTCCCAGCTCCTTTAAGCTACATCTAACCCATCCGACTGCCTGCAAATCAGACAAGGATGTCACACTGCTCAATAATTTGGAGGAAAAAAATTATGAATCAAGTAAGTAAAATCCAAATTTCAAACCCTATTTCTTCAGGTTGCAATCTAAACTCCTTTAGTTTAAGGGGGGGGGGGGGGAACCATTCTTATGTGGGCTCCTAGACTCCAAGTTTCTAAACGTGTTATTGAAGCCGTGATTGAAATCTGACAAAAACAGACTGCGTTTTATAATAATGTCCCGCAGCCAAAGTATGGCACCAATAACTAAACAATACTTTATCACCTTTGCCACTTTCAACAGCTCCCATTAATATTGAGATCATAGTGTTCGGCCCTCTATTCCCCAGCTGACTGCGTTAGTGACAGCACGGGCTAAGGCAGCGACATTGAAAAATATTTGCCGTGACATAGCCACAAATCACACTGAGACAAGTTTAAAACTCAATACTCACTAAACTTGCATCTGCTAGTTTCTTGTTCCAATTTCTAAAACAGAGTTATTATCTGCTCCTTTCTTTGAAATAGCCGAGCATAAATGGGTGCGTGCTAAGCCAAGAAAGAAGGGGTGATTTTAAAAAATTAGGCTCTTTAGGGATCACCGGTAGAATATCATTTTATAAGCCAAAAACTATCACTGGAGAAGGAGCTGAGAATACGGATGCCGTATGTGGGGGAAGGTGTCTGTTTTCTGGACTGTTCAGGCTACTCACAGCGACCTGAACTCATACTGCAATTACTCGTGTCCCTAGGTTCACGCGACAGCCTAATTTTACACCTATCGATTTTTATTTTCGGCTTTCTCAAGATGCTGAAGCAGATGTTGGTCCACTTGGCAACTGCCCCTAATTCCCATTACGGAGGCCGCGGTCCACGTGGTGGAATGTGCCCCTCCCCACTCTGTTTCGGCTAGGCGTGTTGGGATCACGCCTGCCATTACGAGCCAGGCACCTGGGAGGCCTTGAAAGTGATACCATTGACACTGGTTCCCAGACGCCTGGCACCCATGTGATTTGGCACAGAGCAGTTCTTCTTTGGGGCTGTTAACTGCTGGGACTCCCAGCATTTGCAAAGCACAAGCATGTCTATTTTCCTCCATAGTCCTCATGCCCGACACAGAAGCCAGCATGCAACAGACAGGCCATGAGCATGTGCGTATCAGAGAACCAACACTTACCCAAGGCCTTGTGTCATTACAGGAGAGTCTCCTGGCTCCACCACCAAGTTCACTGCCCCCCGCGGAGATTCAGGTCTCCTCATGTACAGAGAGAGGAGGTTGTGCGGGATGATCTGGGGCCACCTCCAGCACTCGAGTTCCATTTTATGAAGAAAACCTGCCCTGTGAACACAGACCACCAGAACCCGTCATGTTAAATGGCAGACTCACCAAGATGACCTTCTTATCCTGGATGATGATACTGAGACAGTCCCTCAGGGCCTGAAAACCTTGGGAAATTGTTAACTGCCTATTCTTGCTGTATAGACCCTTGGCTGTTTTGTTTGGTTTTTTTTCCTGATGCATCATTTTTTTAAAGAAAGGGGGCTTGTTGACCCACTGACTGAGCATCAGCCTCTGCACGGCTGAATTCAAATGAGATAAAGATTGGAAATTGTCCACTGGGGTTAGCAACTCAGAAGTCTTTGGTAATAGGAATAAAGGCCATTTCAGTAGGATACATCATCGTTGCAAATGCGACATGAGTTTTGCATATTAAATTCATGTTGGCACAAAGAAATCTACCAGATCGGTGCCCATGACCCAAAGATGACCTTCTCGTCCATTTCTGTTTTACCTGAAGGATCGACAGGGACAAGAACAATCACGAGGTGTTTTGCCCCCACTTTTTTGAGCAGGACTGTCTGCTGCGGCTATCCTAGGCTGGTCTTCCCATACTATGTTGGGTCTGCGTCTGTCCGTTCACAGGTCTCTGCACCGGGGAAGCTACAGCCAGGGGCCTCATCGGCATAGGAGCTGACTTGGATGACAAGATCCCGGATCTCGAGCCCGAGTCAGATGCTGTGACAAGATGACGCTTTCTAGGGAGGAAGTGAGTGGGAGAGATGTGAATTTCTGTGGCCAGAGGGCAGGCTCTGGTGGATTACATTCCCAGAGATGGCTGCCACAATGTCTCCCCTCCTCCACGCTCATTTGCAATGTGAGCGTGCCCTCCCCTGCAGTCAAGACATGGAATCGGTTTCCGCTTCCCCTGGATCTGGACTGGCTTTGGAAACAAAGGGCCCGGTGTTGTTGCGTGGGTTCCAAGGCCAGGTCATAACCCGTCCTCGTGATTTCTCCTTTGGTTCTTGGTCTGTTTCTTCTTGGAACACAGCCACATGGAGAGGAACAAGGCACCTAGCAGACAGCTCTGAACTCCCAGCCACAGGAGACATTCCTGGTGCCCCAGCCAACACTGTGTGAAACACAGGGATCACCCGGTCAAGCCACAGGGCCGTGAGGAGTAATACATTCCTGCTGTTATCCGTGTCGTGGTTTGTTACACAGCAACAGGTAGTGAAATGAGGTTTGATCTAAATATTGGGTCCTCGGGTGTTCGTTGTGCCGTTTGTTCAACTTTCCTGTCTGCTCGAAGATGTTCAAAGTAAAAACTTGAGAAAAAACATTTTTAATTTAAAAATCTCATCTAAAAGAAGGAATCCTAAACAACAGAGCACACTATGGGATAAGACAAAAGAGGAACCCAGAATTTCCAGCGTTTCATGACAACAATAGAACGAGTAGAAGCAAAAGAACTGCCAATCCAAGCAGTTGATGGCGAAACCAGAGAAACCAGAGAAAGAAAAGGAAGGGGGCTCTCTGGGACTCTTTCTGCCAGTTTCCAAATATCTAGAAGCAAGCCTCTGAATGAAAAGAAAAAGCAAGTCTGTATCCTACAGGTGCTCGCTTTGTCCACTTAGCACCAGATACTAGTTCAAATATCCAGATGTTCACCCCGTTGCACTAACCACCTACAGCAAAAGCATTCAACCATACAAGCAGGAGGGGGTAGAGACTTTGTTTCTCTGAACAGCCAGATACCCGTGTTGTGGCTACAACATTTGGATAGGTAGTAGGTCCAACAATAAAGGATCGACTGATGAAGTGATAGCACATTTAGAAAATATGGAATACTCATCAGCCATCAAGAATGGTGATAAGTATACTGGGTCTCCTGTCAGGGCAAGATGTTCCTAAAGCTCCAAGTTGTTTCATGCAGAAAGCGAGCTATAAATCAATAAATAGAGCATGATCTCATTTTGTATGAAAAATGGACTATGTGCTTCAGGAAAGTCTGGAAGGCAGTATGCCAGAATGTTCCCCTTAGTGTTTTGGCTGGTAGGGTAGCAGTCTTTTTTTTTTTTTTTTTTAAGATTTACTTATTTTAGAGAGAGAAAGAGTGAGTGAAGAAGGGGAGGGGCAGAGGGAGAGGGAAGGAGAAATAATCTCAGCAGACTCCATGCTGAGCGTGGAGCCGGATGCGGGACTTGATCTCACGACCCTGAGATCATGACCTGAGCCAAAACCAAGAGTCACACATTCAACCAACTGGGCCACCCAGGTACCCCAGGTAGCGGTAACTTTCACTGTCATCTTCATGCTTATCAGGATTTTTGTAATTTTTAAAAGAGTGAACATGAACTCTGTAAGTTAGCCAATAAGAAGTAAACAAATAACAAGGTAAATGTTATGCAAAATATTCATATTAATCTCTGTTTCTTCTTTAACTTCTCGTGAGCATCAGGTCTTCTCTCCAAGTGGCCTCCACTATTGGCTTGAGGGAAGATGAGAATTTGTTACAGAAAGGATATTATATTTCATTTCTGACGCTGAAAATAGAACTTTGCAACAGAACGATCTGTGTAAAAATTAGGCTTTGTTAGAAAGAAAAAATTATCTCGGTTCCTCTGGCCCCCATTTAGCCAACCTGAAAAGACTGAGCCCTAGAATTTTAGGTGGGGGAAGAGAGGCAGAGAGAAGGAGGAGGTAGGAAGGGGGCACCAGGATGACAAGAGGTCGGAGGCGCCCTCTGAAAGCCAGAAGCCTTTGCTCCACTCTGGGAAGAGAACACCATTCGGGGAGCCTGCACCGATGCAGGGTCACCCAAACAAAGGGAGGCAGTCAGACTGAAGGTCTCCACGGCATTCCAAATCTTCCCTGGTTCCAGTTGGTCCACGCATTGCACTGAGAGCAATGGGCTTCCAATGGAGTCCGCTGTCGGCGGGCCACAGCTGCAGCCCCAGAAGCCAGGCAAGCCTCAGTCTGAATGCCGGGGCCACTTCTTAGCTACAAGAACTCAGACAAACGAGGCGCCTGGGTGACGCAGTCAGTTGAACGTCCAACTCCGTTTCGGCTCCAGCCCTGATCTCAGGGTTGTGAGATCAAGCCCCACATCCGGCTCCTTGCTCAGCACGGACTTTGCTTGAGATTCTCTCTCTCCCTCTGCCCCTCTCATCTGTGCTCTCTCGCGCTCTCTAAAATAAATAAATAAATCTTTATTGAAAAAAAAAAAAAGAACTCAGACAATTTCTGAGCCTCCACTTACTGGTCTGAAAAGGAGCAGCACGCAACGTCATTGGTGCTGCTTCTGTGGCACTGAAGGCCGTGTGCAGAGAGCACTGGCCACCAGCTCCCAAGCCCCTGCCTGTCCCTTTGCAGCCTCACAGCCCCAAGGCTGAGCGCAAGGCCCAGGCATGCAGCAGTAAAAGCCCCTGAATGGGAGACTCAAGTTCAAACCCACGCTCACCACTGACCTGCTGAGTTGGCTCGAACAATTCCCTCGAATCTCCTCGGGGCCTCAGTGCCCACACCTGTAAAATGGGGAGTTTGCAACACCTGATCCCAAGGTTCCCTCCATTTCTACCACCCCCACCCTAAAGCCTGCTGGAGGAGCTTCTGTGTTCCTGAGACATCCATCTGGGGCCGCGGGGTCTGCCCAGGCAGGGCTCGTGCCCCTGGCCAAGCCTGGGCTGCTTAGAAAGAGTCTGAAAAAGAACCAAAGAAATCCTCCTGCTCCTGACCCCAGCAAAAATAAAAACATGTGGATGTTCACTGATCACCTAAGAAAGAGACAGATAACACCTTTCAGAGGGGAGCCTGAACACAATTGTCCCGATTATGGGAAGAATTCTCTCATGTGAGAGAGGCCTTTATGAATAAACTAAATACGGCTAATATTAAAGGTAATGGTGCAAATGATTGAATGGCTTGACAGTCCTCCCCTCCAAACGGTTGGATGACAAGGGTTCGGTGTGCACAGAAGCGATGCGGGCGCTGCTCCCAGGCTGAGGAGGGCTTGGGCAGACTGGTGCTGCCGTTCGTAGGACAACACCACTTGGACCAGTGTCCCAGGGTGACTGGCAACTCGCCGGGATGGGCCCAGGTGAGGGCTTGCGAGATTGGAGGGGTTCACCCACAGTCTGGGGGCCCCCTGTCTCCCTGAGATGACGTGTTCCCTTGCTGTGGTCAGGACACAGGGCGCAGGGGGGGGGGCCTCCCTGTCTGATGAGTCAGCACGTGCCCATTCTGCGTGTGAATGTGCCTGGGACAGGGAGAGTTACAGGTTAGGAGCCCTGGGAGTCATGCACCCTGGGGGTTGCCAGCATGCTTCCCGCCTGCCCAGCCCGTCCCCTTCTGGCCACCCGCCACACCAAGGAGACCTGGATGACGATCCATGCATGTGCTTGGGGGTCAGAGAGTCAAGATGTCGATCGATCTGGCCGTGGCACTCCCCCTCGCTCTGCTGCTCGCCCGCTGACTTGCTGACACCTGGCCCGGGGGTGGCATGTCCTCCCAGCCAAGACCATAAGAGCCTGATCTTCAGTAGCCCTTCCCCTCCTCCCTCCTCCCTGCTTCTGGGACGGAGGCCGGCCATGGTGGGGCCCTGGGTCCACTCGCCTGAACTGACCCAAAGGACGGACCATCACACAGAGGGGCCCAGCTCCCCGCCCTGCACTCCCTTCCTCCTCCTTCTCTGGGGCAAAGAAGCGAGTCAAAGCCTGTGATTCCCAGCAGGAGTCAATGCTGAGAAAAAGGAAAATACATAGTTCTTTCCACGGTTCTGTCACTGGCCACCAGCCAGAGCCCTGAAGCTCAAGACTAGGTTTTAGTGCCCTTGTTTTCCGAGTCTCTGCCTAATCTGTGAGCTAGAACGTTGCTACTGTTCAGGACAAGGTCCCTGGAAAGGTAAGGAGGGCATGTGACAGTCAATGCTGTTTCCAGGTCACCGAACCCTGGGTGATTTCGGCCTCCTACCTGGTTACCTGACCCCACCTGTGCCCCGTGTCCCACCTCCAGTCCGTCTTGGGCATAGCCACAACTGTGCTTTTCCTAAGGGACATCTTCCCATGACCCGGGCTTCCCGTTACTCAGCATTGGTCAGAGCTCCTTAGCCTGGTGCTCCAGGCCTTCCTACTCTGGCACTGAGCTTCCGCTCCATCCTGTTCTCCCATGACACCCCACCCTGCACCTGCGTCCGTCTCTCTGTTCCAACCAGCCTGGCCACCTTGCCCTCCCTCCTACCTGCCAGCCACCCTGTCACCTGTCCGAACCCTGCACGCTCTTCCCTGACCACTCCAGTCGCGTCCCCCTCTTCTGCAGGCACCTGCTGTCGATGACCTTGTTTGAGCCTCTCACCTGCCCCTCTTGTCACACCTGTGTCCCTGATCTCTGAAGGCAGGGACCGCTCCATGGGTTGCTCTGCGAGCATCTCATACCGTTGTAGTCAATTATAGCTTTCAGTTTTGCTGACTGTCCTCCAAAACAGAAAAGTCATCTTTCTCCTCTGAACTCCCAGCGTATTTTATGCCTCCCTTAGGGCACGCAGTACATTTTAAAGAATAAATACATGGAAAGTGCTTGTTCGGTAAGGTTTAGTTATTGTTATTATTGTTCCCTGACTACAGTTCACCGTAAACATATTTTAGTTTCCCTACTCCGTAGGCATTCATTCATGAGTTTAAAGATATCTTTTTGGCACCTCCTGCAGAGGACATAGAACTCCCGCGGGCAAGTGCTGTCCCGACTGTCTTTGCACATCCCGTACCACCAAGCACACTGGGACAAGTGCTTCCGTGTTTACGGATTGTCTGGTGCGTGTGTGAATCAAGAGATACAGCCAACTTCCCACCCCCAGTGTATATGTCTTTGTAACCCAAATAGATGTCAGAGATCCAAGTGGTTCAGCCTCAGAATCGTCACATCCAACAACCAAAAGTAATTCTAATCCCCATTTTTCATTTCTCACCTACCATTAGAGGGAATCTGTTTTACTACTCCTGGCAATGCTTCTTCATATCCACTTTCTTCCAGGCTCCGCAGATGGGCCGAAGCTTTGCACACTCTTCCTCTTTACTCCCGATTTCCACCCTGACCAAGCTTTTCTCGTTCCTTCTCTCTTTATTCCCTTTTGATTGATTCTTTTTTCTTCCCCGCCCCCCTCCCCCACCACCACCAAGCAGGTGCTGCTAAACTTTTCCTTTGAAAGGGAAAATAACTGATGGCCCGAGGATTCTACTTTATTTCCTTTGGAGTCATAAGGCCTATGAACATGGCAGGAGATCAAAATGTTGATGTTTGCAACCCGCGGTCATTGAACTATCCAGCCAGCAAGGTCGTAACCTATTGAAAATCTCAACATTTTTTTTAAATGAAACACGAGTTGTGGATCTTTTTAAGTATCTCTCCAGCAGTGTGATAAAGGCCTGTAATAAAATAGATGGGATGCCATCTCGGGAACCTAGTTGGTTTGCTAAAAAAATCTTTTCAAAATAAGTAAAATTACTTGTCATTTTAAAAAGCAGCAGTCCACCAAGTTGCTTGGGTTGATGCACAGATGTCTAGAATGCAGCCGGTTATGTCTCAAAGTGGCTTGATGAATTTGCAACTGCCCAAGACCACCGCACTGGGGAATTGGCATGATGTCTCTGTGGGCCAGTGGTGTGGACAGGTAGGGAGTGAAAAGTCCCAGGTATCAAACCTGGGCATCCAGAGGACTGCAGTCTAAGGATGCTTTCATTATCTGCAAGGTAATCTTATTATTTCTGATCCACCTTTAGGTTTTTTTCTACAAGAATTTCTTTTTCTTTTAAATTTTCACCACATGAAGGGCTTTTACAATGTGTAACACACTGTTTCTCTCTGTTAAGAGAAAAAGAGAAGGGAAGCTCCTTGGAGCCAGAGCCCTGTGTCTGTCTGGTGCACCACGGTTTCCCACCTACGACCTGCCCTGGCAAATACATGCACACGGGGAGAAACCTGGCTCCAACCTAGTGAGGTGCTGACAGCTTCACGGGGCCTTAAATTTAAATCAAACGAACCAAAACAAGTTAGACTTTTCCAATCAGCAAACTCTCCAATCAGGGAGAAGTAATAGGAAAGACTAGGAAGATTGTTCAAAGTATATTTTTCAAGATCATGTTATTTTTGATCCCAAACTATGGAAATCAGAGGAGGTAAGGAAAGGCTTAGGAAGAGCAAATGCTGTCTGATGTCAGTGCACCGGGCACTGTTCTCTGTGATGACCGTGTATCAACTCAAGTGAACCCTCCTCGAAATGCTATGTGCTGGGCACAGTTATTGTCCTCACTTGAGTAGATGCAGAAGTGGTAGCACAGAGAGGTGCAGACACTGGGCCAAGATCACACGGCTGGCAGGCGGGGCAGCTGGGATTCTTACCCAGGATCTGCTCCACAGCCTGGGCTCCCGCCCACTGTGCTCCGTGGCCCCAGCCGCACAGGATCCGAGCCACCACCAACAGACAGCGTGGGCTCCCTGAGCCAGGAGTCAGCACCTCGGCTCCACAGCTCTGTAAGTATTTGAGCTGAAATATTCCAGAGGAAATTCAGATGTTACGTGGGAGGAGGAAGGTTTGAACCAAATTACTGTTCTGGTTTCTTTCAACCCTGAGATCCACGAGTCAAAGAAGGATGGTGTCTGATGTCTCTAACATATTGTATCTAAATTCACTTTTTCCTTCGCTGCTCCCAATATGCTTGGGCTTACATGAGTGAGCCCATATAACCGGCTGCTACATTTGGCGAGGGGAGGAGAAAAAGGAAATTGATTCACCCAGACGAGTGTCTACAGATATCGAAATCTGCCAGGTAGCCGCCCCCAAGCCTCCCGATTAACGGAGACCCCGCCAGTCAACCCCATCGGACACCCCAAGGGAATACTGCCCCGCACAACTAAGGGCAGGTCTGATAAGCAGGACAACACACGAAGGAACCCCTCCAAAGTCCACAGAAACTAACCTGGCTGGGCGACTCAGGAGGTCTAGGTGTCCTTGGGTGCTTTTCCTCCGGTTCCTTGGCCCAACCCATACAACTTTTCAAGCTGCGTTTGTGTTAAACTGCTCCTGATATGCTCCAATAAGTGTGCTTTCGACACATTGTTAACATAAGGCCAGATCTGTAATACAGCATGGACAATTAAGCGCACAATTTTTGTATAAATGCAAAATCCCTCACTGTGAATTATTTAATTAATGCTCTCCAGTTCATTTAATAGAGCTCTTTCAGAGACCATTTCACTCACAGAAAACTAATTTCATTCTCCGGGTTGATTTAATTAGATTGTATGATATATGGTACCTGCTAATTCAGCGGCTCCGGATGCCGCGCCTGGGCCCGTTGCCCCCATTGTCGGCAATCTGTCAGCCCCATTTTTAACAGTATTGAAAAATTCAAGCTTTATTATTGCTCGCTCACTCTTTCTCTCCCATCAGGAGGAAAGTAATGAGCTTTTCTTCTTACGAGAGCCGGCAGAGAGCGCGGTACCCTTGGTGCTCCAGGCAGGAGGCAGTATTAACAGGCCTGATTCATGAGTTAAGTTTCCAACTGCTCGTGGCTATTAGCACTCAGTCCTTTGGCTGTCATTTAGTTAAAAAGACTCTTCGGTTAATTCACTCTTTTAATGAGACCGTGCTATTCAACTAATGTATTTTACTGTATGAAAGGTCACACCAGGAACCAAAACAGATTGGAGGGAATGTAGCAAGAAGCCTGGCTGTCAAGAAACAATTCGAGCCTCCGAGGCATTTAGCAGCCCTGCGTCGGTAATAAGCTACGGAACGGATGGGCCAGCATTCACCTCCAGAGTTGAGCACCATAAATCAAGGCTAAAGAGAAGGCAGATTAATCAGAGGCTCAGACAAAAAGAGCACGTGTTTCATTACCCATATAATCACTAACATGATTGCCAGACAAGCTAAGGAACTGGATGCGGGACTGGAAAAATATAGTTCAAGAGAGCGCTGGAACTCAGTTCTGTTTAGCTGCAAGCACTAAATCTTTTCATTAAGGCCCGTTGACTCCATTTTCTGAGCCACTGCTGTGGGTGGGGCAGGGGAGAGGAGCGTCGGGGGTGTCGGGGGCGTTGGGGGCGCAGAGGTCTGGATGGGCTGGCACGGTTGGCCAGAGACGGCCATGCCAGGGCCGTGGGGGTGCTGGGCAGCAGTCCGCCTCGGGACACGAGTCGGGTGCGGGTTGACAAAGGGGTCCGGCCCTGCTGGGCTGCGTCAGACCCGGCGGGAGGCTCCTACCCATCCTCCTCCTAGAAGCCCATGGACAAGGATAAAGGACCAGACTCACAGCCCTCGTTCAGTTCAGCTCTTCCTGTCTGTCGGCACACGCCCACGTGTGTGCACGTTCACTCTCACACACTCACACCCGCATGCTCACACACTCACTCGCACACTTTGGCGGTGGTGTGGGGGGGTGCAGTGCGCCTCTTCCCACCACTGCTGTCCCAGAGCATCTTGCAGCCTGTGTTGGCAGAAAGGCCCTGTGCTGATGTCATGTGTTGGGGATTCGTAAAGCATCCCCACCTCCAAGGCCCCCAGAGCACCTTAACTTCTGGGGGGCAAATGAGGTGACCGGACCCTGTTACGTGTGGGTCTCCAGCAAAGGCACTTTTTTGGTGGTGATGGTCGGCAGATCAAGTGCACAGTTTGCAAAGTGGGCAAATCACAAGAAGCTGCCCTCCCTGGACCCCGGGCCCCTTCCTTCCTCAGACCCGTCCGTGCAGCCTCACCACCAAACCCCTGGCCTCGGGAAGCCGAGCAGCCAACGCCTGGGCCAGGCACGGGAGGAGGGGGGCAAGCGTGTTTTCTTTACAGCGCGACTTTCCCGCAACTGAACGAGTCAGGCCGATGTGAGAATCCGCGGGCTCCCCAGGACAGGGAAACCGTATGCTTAATTACGAAGCATCTGTTGCCGAGAATACCCTCTCGCTTTTGCGAGGCCTATCTCGCCGTATGAATTTTAAAATCTGTCAGCAAGGGATCACAAAAGCTCTGGGAGCAAAGAGCTACTCACGTTAACCTCTGAACCAGATAATCTAACAGTAATCCATTCAGAACTAATCAAACATTTACAGAACCGCACCGGCATCCCGGCAAACAATTCGTCATCTGCACGCGCTCATTACCCCTCCAACATCTCAATCTACCTATGCAAATGAAGCGAGGGAGCTGACATCGGGACCATGTACAGAAATTATAAACAAATATTCATCCATTATGCTGCTGAAATTTAACAGCTGAAGTACTAACACTAGCTGAACTTCAAGCCCCGAGTATCAATTATTTATGAACCTAAACCTGACAGGACTGTGTAGGTGAATTAGCTGCATATGTCAAGCTTTGTTATAAATCCCAACCTACTGTAAAACTCATTTTCATAGAATGTATGTACAAGGCTGACAATATATCAACAGCATGGCATTAATAATTTAGAAGAATGGAACCGTAAGGGAACACCTTGGAAACTGTGCTCTGCTCCATAGTTGGTATTACAAATAAAAAAGTCAAATAAAATGAATTTCCCATAAACAGAGAATCAAATAAAGCATTTTCTCCATAATTTTATTTTCAATTTTCAAAAACATACCGGTTGATACTTTCATGTTGAGGTACCATAAGCATCACCCTAAGTTGTCCTAATTCTTTCTCCCCCTCCCCCCCAAGGAAAGGGCAGGGAAATTTCTGATCTGGTGATGAAAGGAAGGTTTCCGGCTCTTTCCTTTATTTGTATAATAAAATAAGTGCAAGATGGAATCGGAGCTGGAGCATGCATAATGTTGTTTGCCGTCCTGAGATTGTTTGCTATGGTTCGCCAGTGAAAGTGTATCATAAAACGAAGTGCTACACAGTAATAAAGAGAGTTAATTGAGACAGTATTTCTCAGGAAAATGTTAGGATTTTCCTAATTGTCACTCTCCATTCTGAAATGCAGATGTGCAACCAGTTGCGAAATCTCAGCAGCTAGCTTGATCTGCCGGGTGCAAATAACAAATATTTTCCTGTGGGCCCTAGGCAGGAGAGCAGCAAACCCTCGTGGGTGGGGCTGGGTGCGCGGGCAGGGGGAGGGCAGTCTCGAACCTCTGCCCTCTGGGCTGAAACGGTCCAAAGGCATCGCCCGTCCCCCACCCCAGCTCTCCTTCCTTTCACTCATCCCCAGCCTTAACCTTCGCAATCATTTTTAGGCGAGTGATGCTCAACTGCAGGGACTCTTTGTCACTGCTAATGACCTCTCCCTGTCTATCTTCTCACGACTCAGGATATTTATGACTCTGTAGCCACATTTGTCATCTCTGGCCAGTGAGAAGGCATCTCTCAGCATTCTGCTTTCTGGATCCCCTCCAGATGCCCAAGCTCCAGCCTCCTTTGGAGGAGGAGACTGGAAAGCATTTCCTCCCCTCCCATGTTGTCTGCTCTTCCAGGCCAGGTGAACAGAGGTCTCTGTCTCTGCCACCTTCTTGCATTTCTGCTGGTGGGGCGGTCTGCATTCCTTCCCAAGGTGGGGCCCCTGCTGCAGGTCAGCTGAGCCTCAGTGGCCGGAGCCCGTGCTAGGTACCTGGCAGGGAGCCGATCCATCCCCTGCCTCACTCTGCCCCTCCAGGTGTCCAACAACCCAGAAACAACAGCTGGGGGCCCTGGGGCTCCCCTCATTTGCATGAGGCCAAAGTAAAAAATTAAACATTTCTGCCCGCTTCCTTTCGGGCCCCGCTCCGAAAGCTCCCGGCGACAGACTTGTCCTTTGGGTTTCCACCGTGGGGTCCAGGCCTGTGCCATCACAGGCGGAAATTTCTGCAGGAGACGCACAAGCACCTTCTGAAGTCTCCCTGGCAGGGCCTGTCCTAACACTTGCTGATGCTGATACTTTTCCTTCTCCGAAACCTTTTGGGGCCTCGTTAAGCTTTCCAAGCTCTTCCAAGTGGCCTTTAGTAGAGGGAGCCCCGGCCAGGAATCATTTTTTTTTTAATGCTGTGTGAAATTGCACTCAGCAAAGTACCTGCTTAGACACCTTGTGTGGGCCATGGAAATTTTCATTTGTGAACACCGGCTCTGCTGTGGAGGGAGACTGTGACGCTATTCTTTCTTTCGAATCCTGGTGCGGGAGACACAAGGAAAGCACTGTTTCTTCAGGGGTCCTCAAGGGGCACAAGCCAGCTGCCATTGCCACCAACCTGTCCCTCACACAAACACACTCCACTTACTGTGTCCGAGGCGAAAGAAGTCTCCCTGTCCTTTTATGAGTGAACTTCCTGGGTCCAGAGTGGCAGAAATGTGAGGAGGCAATGGTGGGTTGGAGCTGGATCATTCCGCTTCTTTGAAACAGTACTCTGGAAAGCTAATTGATTAGAATGTGGAGGGAAGGCTCGCTGTTATTCGGGTAGCAGAATGTCTCCAGTTTTAGGAAATGCTAAAATATTTACACTCTTTTTACTCCAATCAGGGGGGAATCATTTGGATCTCTTGGATCTCTTTAAAAGGGGAAAGAATGAAGAGAGCTGACATTTCCGGAAGAAACAACGCTCATGCACGCAACTGGAATTTAAATGAGAACCTGCCGAAGATTCTGACAGAATGGGCTTTCGTTCAAAGGTGTGGCTGACTGCAGAATCAAACCGACCTCGGGGCACACGGGAAGGACAAGAGCCCCGACTCAGTGGTATTTGTGCTGTAGGGGGTTAAATATCTTGAGAATTTAAAAAGAGCATTTCTTTCTTCTCTGTTCATGACTCCCTTCGGATCGTACCTTTTTCCCCTTCTGTGCTTCACGCAGCACGAGGAAAGGAGAGGCTTGCCGGCTTATTCCCAAGAACAGCTAAAAGCGTCACAGGAGTTCAGGCGCTGTGTTCTATGAAGAAGGAAAATATATATACTGGTCTTGAAAGTTATTGCTTCAATTACTCAGTAATTCTTAAGCAACCTCAGGGTGGGCTTTTAAGAGGTGGGTTTGGGAGAGGCTTGCGGAGACTCTCTCCCTGAATGTTACCATTTAAACCCATCAGGGGGCGCCTGGGTGGTTCAGTGGGTTAAGCTTCTGCCTTTGGCTCAGGGCGTGATCCTAGAGTCCCAGGTTCGAGTCCTGCATCGGGCTCCCTGCTCAGCGGAGTGTCTGCTTCTCCCTCTACCCCTCCTCCCTGCTCATGCTCAATCTTTCTCTCACTCTCTCTCAAATAAATAAAATAAAAATAAACCTGTCAGGGTGGAAGTAGGCTCAAGGTGGAACTCTTTCTGTGTTAACCCTGCCCAGGAGGCTCCTGGGACAAGCGGGAATGTCCAGGGCATCTGGCCCTGGGCTTGTCTTTCCCTGTTACTCTAATTTCAGAAAACATCAGAAGACTGTTCAAAAGAGCACTATTCACAATAGACAAATGGTGGAAAAGCCCAAATGTCCATCAACTGATGAATGGAGAAAGAAAATGTGGTAAATCCATACGATGGAATATTATTTGGCCATAGAAAGGAATGCAGCACCGGCGCCTGCCACAGCCTGGGTGAGCCTTATGCTGAGTGCAAACGCCAGCACAAAGCGTGAAATGTCCAGAACAGCGAAATCCACAGAAACAGGATGGGTAGATGCCAAGGGCTAAGGGGAGTGGGAAGTGATTGGAAATGGGGCTTAGTAGGCATGGAGGTTTTTTTAGAGGCGATGAAAAGATCTTATAATTAGACAGAGGTGGGGGTGCACAACACTGCAAATGTACCATATGCTGTTGACTTGTATGCATTAAAATGGTTAGATTTGCCATGTGAATTTCACCGCAAAAGGAAATTTTTTTTAAGCATCATCAATTGTGGTCATTTTAAGGGGGTGGAGAGACCCAGCCTCATTGGTCAGGTCCTCCTGGTGATCATTCTAGGGCTACCTCTCTAAAGACAAGACCTGTGCCACCAGCGTGGGCCGAATGTGAGCCATCAAACCTGGCAAGACTGCCCAGGGGCCCTCAGGGTCCTCTGGCCAAACACTTCTGCCATATTTTGGGTCTCCACTCACCCGTTGGTGGACATGTGGCTTGTTCTCGCATGTGAATAGTGTTGCTGAGAATGTTCTCTTGATGTGCTTTGTGTGTTGGTTTAGGTCTTTAGGGGTCAAGGAACAGACACTCTCTGGTGACCTTGATCAAGGTGGAGAGGGACAGGGCGCCTGGGTGGCTCCGTCGGTTGGGCGACTGCCTTCGGCTCAGGTCATGATCCTGGAGTCC